>NC_057737.1:21054056-21069960 GCF_004010195.1 Chiloscyllium plagiosum | reverse complement strand
CTCACCTTAACCTCCTTCCACCTATCGCATTCCCAACGCCCCTCCTCCAAGTGTCTCCTCCCTATCTTTTATCTTAGCCTGCTTGGCACACCCTCCTCATTCCTGAAGAAGGGCTTATGCCCGAAACGTCGATTCTCCTGCTCCTTGGATGCTGCCTGACCTGCTGCACTTTTCCAGCAACACATTTTTCAGCTTAGTAAAAATCTGTCAATATCAGATTTTAAAAAAAATTTCCATCGGCCTTTCCTCAAAGACATTTTTGCTTTGGAAAGTGAGTGCTAGATTTCAAAAGCTTCAACTTTTGTGTTAATAAGTACCTCTCTGACATCACCCTTGAAAAGCCTAGATGTGACTTTAAACAAAGGCCAACTGTTCTGGACTCTTCCTGCTCCATTGTGAAGTATCTGAACTATCCTGAGAGCACTCAGGTTACTACATCATTGTAAAGTCTCTCTATCTAATGAAATGCTGGATATTACCCCAAAGCTTGAGGCAGATGACTGAACTCTGTTATGGGCTTAGAATAAATACACACATGACTATGCTACTTTAATTACTTTATTTAAAAATAAAGCTTGCACCTCAATCAGTGCAGAAGTGTTGCCGCCAAACTGAAATGGTTAACTTGGTCCTTTTAAGAACCATTCTGTTTAATTAGTCTTTTTCATAAGTCTATATGTTTGGAAAGCTTTTAATATCAAATTCTCTTCTGCTTTCTGCCATCAGAGGCAGCATAGTGCTGGGATACAGCCCTCCTTCAAATGCTTGTCCCATAGCACATAATCAACAGGGATATAATTTGTCCCTTCACATCGGGCAACATATCCACAGCAGGCACATCAATCTTCTTGCATGTCCTATTGCTGTTAGTTTTTTCATCACCCACCAGACTCTCAGTATCGAACCTGCTTCTGAAGAAAGCCATTTTTGCCTTTGTTTCACTTGCACGCCACCTCCCCGCTTCCTCCCCCCACTTTCAATCATCTGGCACAATTAAAACAAAACCTATAAGGTTGTCCTGTAATAATCCACTTTGGCTTGCTGTCGTTCGCAGTGTAAATTTGCCCTGTTCATCCAGTAGCATTAATGCAGTCCAATTGGAGTTGTATAAATGTGGCTGGATTACTGACATCACTCATGTTCCTGTTTGCCTTCTGTGGCAGATTAGAAGAGTTTGTTCAACCAAAAGCCGTTATGATGTTTGAATTCATTCAGGTTTCAAACCACAGGTCTTTGCCCTTTGCTTTGTTATTTCCGTTTGTTTTCTTTTCAGTCTGAGGACCAAAGTCATTCAAGGACACAAATGAAGCCAGAATAAAAAGAACAGAGGACTGCGCCAGTAAAAATATTCCAATTTCCCAAGGTTGTCTCAAAGAACAAAATCTGAGATAAATGCACTTTGTAATTGTGTTTGCAGGGATATAAATGCTAATGGTGAGCTGATCATATGTGTTCGTGCTGAGTTGTCATTGCAGAGTAAGAACATTTTAAAGCATTAAGATGCTGATTTTCAAAATCCCTGCAGCAAGTACAATGGTTATTTTAGGATTTTCTTGTTTGCCCCAAGCAGACTATTTTTCACAATGCTGGCCATTTTATTCTCATATTCCTATTTCACTGGATTTTCACCTCTTTTTGAGCAGTCCAAATAGGAACACAAAGAATGCCCTAGAATTCTGATACACTATATGAGTTGGGATTAAACAAAGCCGTAACCCTTAAAGGGGCATTATCCCTCCTGCCAGAGTTAGCTGTTGCTAAGCCACATTCATGCTGTCATGGACACTATTTTTAGCACTAATTCTCCTATTTTATCTCATTTTGTAGTCTTACAGACAGTCAGCATCCATTTTCTTTCTAATATGATACATAACCAGTTCAAAGTCGATATCAACCATTGAAAAACATACCTCAGTTCAATAGTTGCATAAATTAATGGTCTTCATTGACTTGATGCTCAATGGAGAGACCAAAGTAGTCAATTCATGTTAAAAAAAATCAAAGGAGATTGGTTCGAATATATATTTGAGTGACAGCTCTTTGGAAGCTTATTATGTTTACAGGGTAGATGATTTAGTGGTGGATGTGGGCACAATTACAATGTTTAAAAGACACTTAGATAAATACATGAATAGGAAAGGTTTGGAGGGATAGGCGCCAGGTGCAGGCAGGTGGGACTAGTTTAATTTGGGATTATATTTGGCCTGGACTGGTTGGACCGAAGAGTCTGTTTCCATGCTATATGACTCTATGACTTTATTGTCAAGAGTGTGGTGCTGGAAAAGCACAGCAGGTCAGGCAGCATCTGAGGAGCAGGACAATCGAATCAGGAATGAAAGGTTTTTGCCCGAAATGTCGATTCTCCTGCTCCTCGAGTGCTGCCTGACCCGCTGTGCTTTTCCAGCACCACACTCTCAACTCTGATCTCCAGCAGCTGCAATCCTCACTTACTCCTCTATGACTTTATAGTCAGCACCCATCTGATCACTTAACAGATAACGTAATCATCATGTAAGAAAATAAGAAAGAAAACAAATTTTCATTTGTTCGGGCAATGAATGCATAACCGAGGAAGATTATCTGAAAAGTCAGTACCTAATTGCAAACCAATATTTAAATCCACGTTACAGTCAGCTTACAGAGGGGAAGGATTTTGAAGTGGGAACAGTCTGAAGTATTACAATAGCAGTGACAGGAATGAAAACAATGAAAGAGTTTGCTATGCCCACATGATGGAGGAAGATGCTTGAAAAGAAAACGGTATAGACTTGTAAAAGGTATTGCTCCAGAGCAATGTGTCTGTCATATGGACAAGGTGAGGGAGGAATGCACAAAGAGGACCAGATTCAACTACAGTATTCACTATGTCCATGAAGACTTTCAGGGTCAATCTATTTCCCCAAATGTAACATAATGTTTTGGATGCCCAGGTTTGTAAAGTTGTAACTGTCTGCTGCCCAATATTGTCATTGACAACAATTCCAGCAACTCTGTGGATGAGCAATACCTGCAAGCCATAGAAGAGCAGGAGATAATGGGATATAGTCATCTTAAGAAACAGGTTAATCACTGCAAAAGTAGTAAGTGCAATAGCAGTCTATTCATCAATTATTTGCAGTCATGCAATGATTCTGGACACTTGCATTCTGTTGAGCTAAGGTGCAAGAATTGAAGGGGTCACCAAACATGTTGCTCTTCCATTGCTCCCTGGGTTCATCCTTTACCTGTATTCTACTTCTTCTTCTGATTCCTTGTCACTTTCATCAAATCTTCCCCGCCTTGTGATGCCTCAAATTCCTTTTCCTTCTCCAAATTCTCTTTGCTGTTGCTGATGCCTGTTTTAATTTATTCTCTCTCCATTGGGTCTGTTTGGTTCTTGAGTTGAGATTGTGATGCTGGAAAAGCACAGAAGGTCAGGCAGCATCCAAGGAGCAGGAGAATCGACGTTTTGGGTAAAAGCCCTTCATCAGGAATCCTCGGATGCTGCCTGATCTGCTCTGTCTTTCCAGCACCACCACTCTCAACTCTAATCTCCAGCATCCGTAGTCCTCACTTTCACCTGTTTGGTTCTTGAGTCAGCTCAATGCACAAAGTGGTGGTTGCCAGGTATCCAGAAAATACAGGAGCTAAGTTAATTTGTTAAAAACCTTTAATCCACACACGTGCTGCTGTTCCTGCAAGTTGGTTTGGGATAGATAGATAGATAGATAGGCAGACAGATACATAGACAGAGACAGACAGATGGATGGATGAAGGAATATGGGAATGGGATGCTGTGGAGAAGGAATGCAGACACAACTGTGGTTGATTTTAAATGCGAATTTGATGTTGCAACTTTAGGCAATTTTCTCCAGATGAGAGGACATTCCATCCAGCTCTGAAAGCTGAAGGACCAATCAGAGGCTTTGCAGCTTGTAAGGAGCCATGACAGATAAATACTTCAATATAGAGGCACCCTCTCTCCAACGTGTGTTAAAAATGACTTTTGCTGCCAGGCCACAGCCTGCTGCTATTCCTGCTACAACAAAGCGGGCAGAGTAGGTTTCGAAGGTTTCCTGGAGTGTTGATATTACTGTCTGTGGTCAAGAGTCTACTACCAGGCAGTTTAACTGGAAAATCCCTGTGGGCCTGTGATAGTGAGAAAATTCAGTCAAAGAAAATGGGGAAGGGTACCTTAAGGGCAGTGTCACTGTTGTCCAGCAGAGTACTATCCATCAATGAGAAAGTGAGGACTGCAGATGCTGGAGATTAGATACGAGGAATTCCTGATGAAGGGGTTTTGCCCAAACCGTTGATTCTCCTGCTCCTTGGATGCTGCCTGACCTGCTGTGCTTTTACAGCATGACACTCTTGATTACTATCCATCTATGCCCACCTCAAAGTTGGCAGTGTCCTTATAGAGCTTTGACGTTGCAACAATTAATTTATCCCCACTTATTGTGAGTTTAGGACAATATCCTTGACAATGCATAAAAGTGAGGGCCTACTGAGCCTGCAGTTTCATCTATGTCCCTTTTAGTAGTGAGTACGATGCCGGATACTAACATCAAAATCAGTAAACATACAGATAAGGAGCATGAGCAGACCATTCAGCCCCTTGAGTGTGCTCCAAGAGTGAACATAAACCGCAATATTATTTCTTCCATAAGAAAGAAATGGCCCTAACTCCTCCATACCCAAAAAAGGTTGGCCAATCATGAGGCATGCCAGTAGGTTTAGGTCTCGACTAAATTAGCCTCAAAAAATATCAACAATGCATACATGAATAAGTGAAACCAATGTAAAAGAGAAGCTTACAAGTAAATTTGAAAAATGCCCATACTACATCTGCATTCAGTACGTCTTGAGTGGTACTCAGATTGAGTGGGAAAATTTTGCCTGCGATGGAAAGCTTCCATTTGTTAAGGAGACTCTTTGATATCCCACCCTTACCTGCACCATTGTCAGCTGATGTTGGGTTTCTCCACTGTAAAGATACCTTTTACTGGGCGGTTACATAGCTGTCTTATGTTTAAGTGTTAGTGTGTGGGGAGCCAGCAAAAAATGAAAGAGCAGAATTGTCTCCCAATTCTTATTCCACGATCACTACAGTATGCCACTGATAAAATTTTCCCTACTATGTGAATGCAAATCATTCTTTTTTCCAATTGGTATTGGATTAGATTCTCGCCTGATCAGCCTTCACTAATCCATTGAGGTCTGGCGTTGCTGCAATGTGTACTAACCCCCTCTGGACAGACAGTTGCACTGATATAGGATAAAACTAGGTAACGTAGCTTGCGTCTTGCACTTCTGTTTTAAAGTGAAAATCATGTCCTTTCTTCCATGTTTTCAGTCGCACAACTTCTTTTTCACTTTTCTTAATGTTTTTCCAGTCATCACCCTCAAATTTAACAATCTTGTAATCGTTACCTCAGGAAAAGCAAGTAGGCTCTGATTTTAATGTATTCATAACCTGCTCATTAACAGTCTTAAAATTGGACCCAAGATGTCTGCTATAGGCATTAGATCTTTCTTCACTACATTTGAACATTTTTGGCACAAAGGAACAGAAATGGGCCATTTAACCCCTTGAGACAACTTTGCCATTCAATAAAATAATGAATGATCTGCAAATCCTTTGATAACTTTACCACACAAAAATAAATCTATAGCTAGACAAACAACCTTTCTGGCATTTATTCCAGTTAAGTCTTTGCTGCTGCAGAAATTTACAAAGAGTGAAAACAGAGGTGCCTCAGCTGCAAGTAGTTGTTGCTAATGAAACCATACTTTAAGAATTTGTACTTACAAAAATCTTACAGGTGTTTTTGTTAAGTTGTTTGTCGAGCATAAAATAATTACAAATCACCATCCCAAATCACTCCCCACACCCCTACTATTGGTAAATAAAGCAAAATATCAACCTAAAAATTGAAACGTTGATATCTGATACATTATAAATCTCACTTCTTTTGACCGTCTATTAAAATCTCTGCAGCAATTCTATATTTTCCTCTTCATGATACTCCTCAATCCTGGTTACATTGATGGGTGAAATATACCAAACCAGTCACCTGGGATTGTGTAAATGACCACTAGAAGGCACAGGAGAGCAGGATGAGGTGGTTTCACCTTCAATTTGTACTGTTTCTCTTCAGGAAGCCTGAAGACTACACTCCCACTATACAGTTACAAAGTTTGGTACCTAGTCAAATGAGAAACTACAAGGACGAATATTCGTACTGCTGTTCCACAGTATAGTGCACCTTGTGCTCCACAATGTGAGTCTCTAGCCTTTCCTCTGAGTTCAAGATGACTTAGTGAACACTCTACATCAGGACGGACCTTCCCACAATGCTGCCAATGGAACAGGACCAGCCGCTGCCAACTCTCAACATCCCTTAAGCATGCCTGGCTAAATACAACGTTTTTAAAATGGGCACTTGATAAAAGTTGTGAATTTATATGGTAGCAAATGTATAGTCAAAAATGGTTTCTAATGAGTGTGTGGGAACAAAGGAACATGTGTAGGGCTTTCTGTCACTCGAACCTGGTCTGCTATTTAGATCCTGGTTGATTTGTATCTTTAACTCATCTATGAGGCTTGGTTCAGTAATTCTTTTCAATCGCTTCCAATTCATACCTATGCAGCTTCAACAGCTGTTTGAGGAAACTGTTCCAGGTTTCCACTCCCCTTCACATGCAGAAGTGTCTTCTGACAATGACTTCAAATAAGCTGGCTCAAACTTTAAGATTATGCAGCCTTTGTTCTCACACAGTTGGTAACTTGAATACTCTGTCGACCATCCTTAATATTCTATGTACAAGGAGTATGAGCCAAGTCAATGAAACCCCTGTCCTCATAATTTAACCCTTTCTGTCAGACTTTATTCTGATTTATTCCCTCAGCATCTCCTCTAAGGCCACAATATCCTTCCTGTGGTGTGGTGCCCAGAACTGAATGCAATAGACCAGGTGGGGTCTAACCAGAGTTTGGTTGAGCTATAAGTGTGATGGTAAGTCACCACTAACATTCACAGTTTGATCCTTTAGCCGATTGCTGTCAGAGTGGTAATGAAGCTGCTGGAAGAGAATCACATGTTTTTGAATTAAGTGAGTCAGAAAATTTGCCAAAGTTCTGTTTGTAATCACTACCTACTGATTCCTGTCATGGACTGCCACAAGGAGGTAAAAGCGAAGGGCAATTAAGGCTTTGTTGTCATACAGTCAAATGAAGTTCCATCACTCATTAATGAGACCCATATTATGACATAACGACATGGTCTTTGAAGCCATTCCCTGGCCCAAATTGTTGGTTTTAGGAAAGGAAGGTTACATGAGGACAGACATTTGAGAAAAGAGAAAACAAATTGTGGTATGCAATCTGTGTCCCTTTTTCATACTGTTTATTAAATCAGGGCATAATTTATTGCTTTTCTCCCAAAAGATCGTTAAATATCACAAGTTTTTTTTTAATGGCTCTGCCATCTCTTTAACTGTCAATGAAAAAGATGGTTGGAAGAAATTAGTATCTGTGTGTGAGCAGAGCACAATAATTTAGTTCAGCTTCAAGCCAACGGAGCCTGACCTACACCAGACCCTTTACGGTCGCTTCATTTTATTGGTTCTTCATGCCAGTGAAGCACGAACCCTCTGCCTCTTGTAGATTTAGGCAAAGTTCTGCCCAACGTGGCCTGCTGCAGATTGCAAATACAACACCGCGGAATCAGTGGGATTGCTGCTACTATATCACCTACCACCCCCCACTCCACCCCACCTGCCCCTTGATTATGGGGGCCTTTACATTGTATCATGGAGCTGAAGCAAGGAGATCTGCTAAGTTAGACAAAGCATAGCCATAAGCGTTTATACAGAGCTCTGCTTATTATTTATTTTGTGGATGTCTACATATGAAAGGGCAAACTTTTATGATTTTTTTTATAAATCTGACTTCATTTCACCTATCATCTTCATAATTGAATTTCATTAAATTCAAAATAAATTCTCTGCCCAATAATATATAGGCACCCTCTTCTCCTGCTAACATTGTTGCTGTTCAATTGCATGAGTCAGTGTGGAGGGAGCTAAACCTTTAGTGCCTTCATCTTTATGTGCCTGGAAAATCTACCATCTGTTTAACCACTGCGTGAAGGTGACTAGCCCCTGTGCCCTTCTCTTCCTCAGCCCTATGACACTATCTTTGGATGATGAGTGAGACAATCTAAAAAATAAGAGGACTGACCTGTTCTTTCAGGGCCTAGACTCACGTTTGGATCTGCACCTGTCATCTTCTGGAAAACAGTTCTCTTCGACTTTTCAAACTCCTGGCATAGAGTTTCTTCATGACTGCATTCACACGTTTGGTAAATGTCCTACCATCGTCGCTGTCTAATAACAGAAAAGATAATAGGCACATGTAGAGGAAAGCAGACGGTGCAACTTCCATGAATGAGCCTTTGAATCTTACTCCTTTTAACACGTTGCTACTGAGATACAACTAACTGAACAATTGAAAGAGAGTAAGTTAGCCATGTGGATTGTGGAAGTCTGTAAAGAAGGCTCCCCATCACCTCCATGAGTGCTGCTGGACACGGGCAATAAAAGCTGGCATTGACACAATTGTGCATGGCCCTGAAGTTCATGGAACAAGGCAACATGCATCTTTAGAAAGGCAAAGTCCTCTATGCAAATGAAGCTCCATACAACATAGTCTGCCATCTGAGTTCTACCAACCACAACATGTAGAAACTCTGCTGCTTCAACTGTTTTTAGAATCTCAGCAACAAAGTTATGTTTCCTTATCAACTATTTACAGTATTCTGGCCCCAACAAGTTCAGCACAGGGTGAGTAGAATGGGGAATCCAGCCTTCTAGCTGTTGAAGTATGGTATCTACACATTTTTACTGATGGTATTGTGTGTTTAATAATCTCAAAGAGTATCTCCTTGCAATCCTTGACACTGCAAAATGTTTTCATAGCATACCCCCCCGCACACACAAAACCCCACTACACCCATCCCTACTTCCCAACCAGTGTATTGGGAGGGTTAAAAAACAAAATGGTGGGAATTTATCTGTCATTCTTGACTGTCCAGGTGAACATGCCTAAGATTGAGATCTTGAGGTTTACTGATTTCTAATTGATAGCCAAAAAACAAACCAAATGATCACCACTGATGGCAGAAGTATTAGGCGCTGTGAAACGTGTTTCGCTTCACCAAATGAAACAGAGAGCCTGAATCACTGAAGGATAGTATTCTTTCCCAGATTTTACTGTAATTAGATTTTACTATAATAATTGTGTGTAGTTACTGCATTACACATAGTCCATAGAGAAACAGTTTGGTGGGGAAAATAAGCAGGCAATTACAAAATATTTTTTTCCAGCAGTGGTATGCAGACAACAAATGGCACAAGGTCATGTCATTCCATTGTGTGACCCTTGACCTGTGCAGGATATGAGCCTGTATGCAGCAAGCTATAAATTTGTCACTTATTTGGCATTTATAAGTCAGTGTGTGTGTGTATAGAATAATTCAGTCTAATTACTTCCATTCTGGTTGGAAATTATGGTGAGGGCTAGTTGCACTTCAGCTGGTATTGACTTTTTGTGATGAAATAAGAAATTATTTGCGTAGAACACTTTTCCCTCGCTGGTATCGCCTCTGACATTGTTTTATGGAGATGGAGTTATCAGAGCACAAAGCCATTATCCAGCCCCAGGTATCCGTTTACATTTGAACTGCCTGTGGTATTACCTAGTCACGGCCTATACCTTCAGGCTTATGTCATTTTCCATCCTGGCTGATCAAAGGAAAACACTTATTTCTGCAATGATAGCTATCCCAAGGCCATTATCAGCAGCTGAATTGAGAGTTTTACTGGCGCGATCTGGCCTACTCTTGTGGGGGCTTGAACGCAGTCAGGGATGATTTACAGAGGTTGGAAGCTGTTGTCACACTTTGTGAGTGTGACCTGGTTTTGACCCCATTGTATATTGTGCTGGATTTTCCACGTAATATAAAGGAGAGGATGGAAAAAAAAAGGCTATTAGATATGGTGTGTAGATATGATCACTTTAAACATGCAAAATAAAATGGTAAATGATTGAAAACAACCTTCGCTATTCATTTTGTGTCAGTCTAATTGTCACTTTTAAAATTAGCTTGATATTGACCTTTTTATGAACTGTATGTTCCCATTGTCTGATTGAATTTGTGGGCATTTGCCATCAATCTATATTTTCACTGGGCCTGTTTATCTGTTACAAGTGAGAAGCATACCAGCCACTATTTAATGAAGTGCGTATCAGTTAAATGCAGTCCAACAACACGCACCACACCTGGTCACCTAATCTGAATGATTTAGCCTCTGTGACGGCTACCTTGCAGCAGTGGAGGGGGACCTTGACAAGTCAGGCAGATGGGGTTTGGGAGATACAGTGAAAACATTAAAAAAAAGGTTTCCAATTGTGGCACATTGTCTTTATTAACATATCAACAGAGCTCTCAGTTTCAGAGCAAGCGTGACTGGAGTTGCAAGGAGCTGTCTGGTGCTTATTAACCTGAGGACTCTTTATGGTGATGGGAGATTTTTGAATATTCTTTATCAAATTAGGTTAAACATTTTAAATGGAGAATAATAGATATTTTTCAAATGTCTAGATGGAAGGGCAGTAATCTAATATTGAGGTATTAGAAAGCATTAAAACCACATGGGCAAATATTGAGTGGCTTCTGATGGCATTTGAATTCTAAAAAAAAAATCACATTACAGCCGTGAAAGTATTTCCTGTGATTTCTGCCAGTGGTTAAAGAAGCAGTAACATAGTGTTAATGTTACTGGTCCCATAATCATAACTTGACGAATGCTTCACAGACTTGAGTTCAAACCTCTGCACAACAGCTAGGAGAATTTTAATTCACTAAATCTGGAATAAAATACTGGAATCATTAATAACGATTATGAAGCAATTGGATCATTGTAAAAACTGATCTGGTTCATTAATGTCCTAACGGAAAGAGATCTACTGTCCTTATCCAATCTGGCCCATGTGGGCCTCCAGTAATGTGTTTGGCCCCTAACCACTGTCTGAAATGAATTAGGAAGTCAATCAGTTGTACCAAACTACCACAAGAGAAAAAACAATGTGGCTGCACTTTCAGCAGACTGCTCTGGGGTTACAATAGTGATGTTACCCTCCTGCAACCCTCTTAATCTCTGAAAAATCCACCAGTACTGATATCCCTCCCTATCTCTGGAAGCTCCACCATTATCCTGTGCACTTCTGGGGAACATTGCAGAAGAAGGAAGAACTGTAAAATCCGGGGCATGTTATAGAGGCAGGAAGGGCTGCAGAACATGGAGGATGGTACAAACGTCGGAAGAGACATGGATCCTACAAGATGTTTGAGGTGGAGGGAATTACAGAACTTGCAGGATGGGACCAACGTAGAATGGGTTGTGGAACCTGAAGGATAATACAATTTAAAACATGGATTTTTCTGATTGAACCATGGGATTCAACAGCAAAATAGTTTGTAAATGCATAATCCTGGGATCTTTCTGAGCTGATTCTGGAGATCTTTACTAGAATGGCTGAGCACAGTTTCAAATTCCCACGCTGGGAGATGAGTTCAGATGTGAATCTATTAGCCCATTCTGACTGTGTGCCTGAGACTGACCTGGTGCTGCTCTGGTAGAAAGCACTCTCTGTGCATCTGGTGATCTCCAGATCTACATGGCCGATCAGAGCTCACCTCATCAAAGCCTTCATTTGGAATATTCTTTGTTTCCATTATTGTTAAGTGACAGCTTTGTGAGATGCAGGAAATGTTCTCCAGTGGAGAGAATGAAACTTTGTCCTTCACCCTGACCCACGCAGTGGCTTTTCATGGATTCTGTCATTCTCTACAAACCGTCATTCCACGGATTATATAACCAGGGAATCTGAGTGCAGGTTTTCTTTGCTTAGTAGAGTTAATCATCATGTGAATTTCACAGAGATGGTATGTCAGAGATGGAATACAGAGGGAGGCTGTAACAGTGTAAATATCTATCCAACAGCATCTCACTGACTGGTTCACAGGTTATTACACTGGGACCTGAGCACCAGGAGCTGGGAAACCTCATGCTCTTTGTATGTGGGGCTTGGTACCAGACTGGGTGAGAGCAACTCGCTGAGTGAATGATGGGTAGGGAGCTTGCAATCTAGTCTTGGGATTTCAGATGACTTTTGGAAAGGCATGTACTGACTAGGGATTGTTGATGGAGTTGTGAATATTGAGGAAGGATATAAAAAATTGCAGCAATATGTAGATCAACTGGAAAGATGTCCAGAAAAATGGCAAGTTGAATTTATACTGGATAAGTGCGAGGTGAAGTATTTTGGGATGTTAGATGAAAGTGGAATGTATACTTGGAATGGCTGGAGCCTTAGGAACATTGATATTCAGAGGGATCTTCGGTTAGTATTCATAGCTCCCTGAAAATAGCAACACAGTGGATAAGGAGAGAAAGAAGGCATACAGCATGATCGTGGCACTGAGTATAAAGTTTGCAAGTTATGTTGCAACTACATAAACTTTCAGTTTGGCCACATTTGGAGTGCTATGTATAGTTCTCATCGTCAAAGTACAGGAAAGATGTGAAGGCTGTGGAGAGGATGCAAAAGAGGTTTACTAGGATGTTACCTGGATGAGACTGCATAAGCTATAAGGAGTTGGACTGACTTAGACTATTTTGCTCAAGTGTCTGAGGCGGAGGGGTAACCTGATACAGGTATATAAAATTAAGAGAGACATGGATAATATGGGTAGTCGCAATCACTTTTCCAATGTGGAAATATCAATTACCAAGGCGCTGGGTTTTCTTGACCAATATGTGGAGGCCATCTTAGACTGGGTACTGTGTAATGAGAAGGGAATTGTTGCCAATTTAGCTGTGCAAGACCCCTTGGGGATGAGTGACCATAGCATGATAGAATTTGTTTTAAAGTTGGAGAGTGAGATAGTTGATTCAGAGACGAGGATGGTGAATCTGAAGAGGAAAGGAAACTCTGAAGATATGAGGCGTGAGTTGGCCTTAATGGATTGGAGAGAGTTAATTAAAGGGATGGCAGTGGGGATAGGCAATGGCAAGCATTCAAGGAATGCATGGAGGAACTGCAACAAACTGTTTATTCCTGTCTGGCACCAAGGCAAATGGGTAAGAAGGTCAAACCATGGCTTTAAAAGGAAATTAGAGACTGTATGTGATCCAAGCAAGAAGCACACAAGAAAAGTAATAGGTCTGAGGATTGGGAGCAGTTTCAAATTCAGCAAAGAAGGACCAAGGGATTGATTAAGAAGAGGAAAATAAAGTACGAAAGTAAGCTTGCAGGGAACATAAAGACTGATATTGAATTTCTTTAGGTGCGTGAAGAGAAAAGGATTGGTGAAGACAAATATAGATCCCCTACAGACAGAATCAGGGTGATATATAATAGGGGACAAAGAAATGGCTGAGCAACTGAATCCCAGAAGTACTTAAGGAAGTGACTCTAGAAATAATGGAAGCATTAGTGGTCATCTTCCATGATGATATAGACTCTGGAAAAGTCCCTGCAGATTGGAAGGTAGCTAATGTCACTCCAATATTCAAAATGGGAGATAGGGAGAAACCAAGGAATTATAGACCAGTAAGCCTAACTTTGGTAGTGGGGAAAATTCTTGTATCTGTTATCAAGGTCATTATGGCGGATCATTTAGAAAGCAGTGGCAGAATCAGAAAGAGTCAGCATGGATTTATGAACAGGGAATCATGTTTGACAAATCTGTTGGAATTCTATGAAGATGTAACTAATAGATATGTGGGAGCCAGTCAATGTGGTATATTTGGACTTTCAGAAAGCATTTGACAAAATCCCGAATAAGAGGTAATTGTGTAAGATTAAAGCACATAGGATTGGGGGAAGTGTATTGAGATGGATAGGAAACTGGTAGGCAGAGGGGAAACAAAGAGTAGGAATTAATGAGTCCTTTTCAAATTGGCAGGCAGTAACTAGTGGGGTGCCACAGGGATCGATGCTAGGACCCCAGCTAGTCATAATATGCATTAATGACTTGGATGAGGGAACAAAATGTAACATCTCAAATATTGCAGATGATGCCAATTTGGGTGGGAGGGTGAACTGTGATGAAGATCCAAAGCTCCTCTAGCATGATCTGGACAGGTTGGATGAGTTGGCAAATAATGGCAGTTGCAGTATAATTTGGACAAGTACAAGATTAGATTAGATTACTTACAGTGTGGAAACATGGCCCTCGGCCCAACAAGTCCACACCGACCCGCCAAAGCACAACCCACCCAGACCCATTCCCTACATTTACCCCTGCACCTGACACTACGGGCAATTTACCGTGGCCAATTCACCTGACCTGCACGTTTTTGGCCTGTGGGAGGAAACCAGAGCACCCGGAGGAAACCCACGCAGACACGGGGACGGGTCTCTGGTGCTGTGAGGCAACAGTGCTAACCACTGTGCCACCGTGCCGCCCAAAATTCATTTTGGAAGATTGCTATTTGAATGACTACAAATTAAGAGAGGGGAATGTTCAGCAGGACCTGGGTGTCCTTGTGCATCAGTCACTGAAGATGAGCATGGAGGTGCAGCAGGTGGTAAAGAAGGCAAATGGTATGTTGGCCTTCATTGCGAGAGGTTTCAGTGCAGGAGCAGGGATGTGTTGTTGCAGTTGTACAGGGTGAGGCCACACCTGAAATATTGTGTGTAGTTTTGGTCTCCTTGAAGAGCTGAGTGGCATCCTCCTGCTTCTAACTTCCATGTTTCTATGTTTCCATGTTTCTACCACAAACTTCATGAGGGAAAATAGGTGAGAAATGCTGGCTTTACTGGTGATGCTCACATCCCAACAATGAATAAAAACCAAAGTGGCAGGTTGAACTTGTATAGATAAAACATTCATGAGCAAGACAAGTCAGTTGTTTATTTTGTCAGTTCCCTAATAGTAGAGGGAAATTGAGAACCAAACTTGTAAGGAGATCCCAGCTATCTGTAAGAATAATAGGGTGATTATGGTAGGGGATTTAAACTTTCCAAACATAGACTGGGGCTGCCATAGCGTTTAGATGGAGAGGAATTTGTTAAGTGTGTACAAGACAATTTTCTGGTTCAGTATTTGGATGTACCTACCAGAGAAGGTGCAAAACTTGACCGACTCTTGGGAAATAAGGCAGGGCAGGTGACTGAGGTGTCAGTGGGCGAGCACTTTGGGGCCAGGGACCATAATTCTATTAGATTTAAAATAATGATGGAAAAGAATACACCAGATCTAAAAGTTGAAGTTCTAAATTGGAGAAAGGCCAATTTTGACGGTATTAGGCAAGAACCTTCAAAAGCTGATTGGGGGCAGATTTTCGCAGGTAAAGGGACGGCTGGAAAATGGGAAGCCTTCAGAAATGAGATAACGCTAATCCAGAGAAAGTATATTCCTGTCAGGGTGAAAGGAAAGGATGGTAGGTATAGGGAATGCTGGATGACTAAAGAAATTGAGGGTTTGGTTAAGAAAAAGAAGGAAGCATATGTAAGGTATAGACAGGATAGATCGAGTGAATCCTTAGAAGAGTGTAAAGGAAATAGGAGTATACTTAAGAGGGAAATTAGGAAGGCAAAAAGAGAACATGAGATAACTTTGGCAAATAGAATTAAGGAGAATCCAAAGGGGTTTTATAAATATATTAAGGGCAAAAGGGTAACTAGAGAGAGAAAAGGGCCCCTCAAAGATCAGCAAGGCAGCCTTTGTGTGGAGTCGCAGAAAATGGGGGACATACTAAATGAATATTTTGCATCATTATTTACTGTGGAAAAGGATATGGAAGATGTAGACTATAGGGAAATAGATGGTGACATCTTGCAAAATGTCCA
>NC_057737.1:21036710-21053819 GCF_004010195.1 Chiloscyllium plagiosum | reverse complement strand
ATATGGACTTCAGTAAGGCATTCGACAAGGTTCCCCATGGGAGACTGGTTAGCAAGGTTAGATCTCATGGAATACAGGGAGAACTAGCCATTTGGATACAGAACAGGCTCAAAGGTAGAAGACAGAGGGTGGTGGTGGAGGGTTGTTTTTCAGACTGGAGGCCTGTGACCAATGGAGTGCCACAAGGATCGGTGCTGGGTCCACTACTTTTTGTCATTTACATAAATGATTTGGATGTGAACAAAAGAGGTACAGTTAGTAGGTTTGCAGACGATACCTAAATTGAAGGTGTAGTGGACAACAAAGAGGGTTACCTCAGATTACAACAGGATCTGGACCAGATGGGCCAATGGGCTGAGAAGTGGCAGATGGAGTTTAATTTAGATAAATGTGAGGTGCTGCATTTTGAGAAAACAAACCTCAGCGGGACTCATACACTTAATGGTAAGGTCCTAGGGAGTATTGCTAAACAAAGAGACCTTGGAGTGCAGGTTCGTAGCTCCTTGAAAGTGGGGTCGCAGGCAGATAGGATAGTGAAGAAGGCGTTTGGTATGCTTTCCTTTATTGGTCAGAGTATTGAGTACAGGAGTTGGGAGGTCATGTTGCGGCTGTACAGGACATTGGTTAGGCCACTGTTGGAATACTGCGTGCAATTCTGGTCTCCTTCCTATCGGAAAGATGTTGTGAAACTTGAAAGGGTTCAGAAAAGATTTACAAAGATGTTGCCAGGGTTGGAGGATTTGTGCTCTAGGGAGAGACTGAACAGACTAGGGCTGTTTTCCCTGGAGCGTCAGAGGCTGAGGGGTGACCTTATAGAGGTTTACAAAATTATGAGGGGCATGGATAGGGTAAATTGGCAAAGTCTTTTCCCTGGGGTCGTGAGTCCAGAACTAGAGGGTATAGGTTTAGGGTGAGAGGGGAAAGATATAAAAGAGACCTACAGGGCAACCTTTTCACACAGAGGGTGGTATGGGTATGGAATGAGCTGCCAGAGGATGTGGTGGAGGGTGGTACAATTGCAACATTTAAGAGTCACTTGGATGGATATATGAATAGGAAGGGTTTGGAGGGATATGGGCTGGATGCTGGCAGGTGGGACTAGATTGCGTTGGGATATCTGGTCGGTATGGACAGGTTGGACCGAAGGGTCTGTTTTCATGCTGTACATCTGTATGACTCAATGACTCTTTGATGATAGTTGCTGAAGCTGATTGTGGTATGACGACAGATTTGTGTAATAAGCTGCCACTGAAGATCCAATATGCATTCTATTCCACACATGGGAGCATTTACTTAGTTGAGCTCACAAGTCCTTTATACCTTTGCTCACAGATGAATTATGGACTTTTAATTTTGAAGTGGTGACAAAGAAGATTGACGAAGTCAGAGCAGTAGTCATTTCTATATTGACATCCGCAAGGCGTTCCACAAGATTCCACACAGTTTACGAGTTAGTAAGATTAGATCACATGGAATCCAAGGGTGCTAGCCTTGGATTCTATCCTTGTTCTATCCCTCCCTTGTTCTATGCCCTACCCCTCCAACCGCAACAAGGATAGGACACCCCCACCAGGTCCTCACCATCCACCATACTAATCTCTGGGTACAGCACATTGTAGGTGATGGAAATGGCGGAGGACAAACAGACCCCACCACCAGAGGTATATTGCCCTCCCCACCCCTATCTGCTTTCCGCAGAGACCATTCCCTCTGTGACTCCCTCATCAGGTCCACAACCCCAACCAATCCACCCTCCACCTTTCCACCCCTCCCCGCCCCCACCCCCTCTCTCCACACCCCCTCACCTCTGTCCAAGGGCCCAAAAGATTCTTTCACATCCAGCATGATCTTTTTCCTGCACATCCACCCACCTCATCTACTGTGTCCATTGCTCTCGATGTGGTCTCCTCTACATCAGGAAGCTAGGATACCAACTTGTGGAATGTTTCAGGGAACATCTCTAGAATACACGCATCAAACAGCCCCACCACCCTGTGGCCGACCACTTCAACACTCCCCTGAGGACATGCAATTCCTGGGACTCATCCAGTGTCAAATCAAAGCCATTTGCCTCATTTTCTGCCTTGGGACCTTTCAACCATAAGGTATCAACGTTGACTTCACCAGTTTCCAAATCTCCCCCTCGACATTCCTGATGAAGGACTTATGCCTGAAACATGAACTCTACTGCACCTCGGATGCTGCCTGAACTGCTGTGCTTTTCCAGCGCCAACTTTTTAACTCTCAATCCCCTTTTTGGATGTGGGAAGGAGCCGGAGCAGCCGGAGGAAACTCATGCAGACACTGGGAATGTGCATACTCCACACAGACAGTCGCCTGAGGGATGGAATTGAATTCAGATCCCTGGTACTGTGAGACAGCAGTGCTAACCACTGAGCCACCATGCCACCCACTGCAAGATCGTAAAACATGGGCAGCAGGATTCGAATCTGTGCAAGTAAACACCAATGGAATTCTAACCAATCACCTTAACCACTCTGCAATAACTACAGACACTTTTACAACACTGCATTCAATTCTGGCCTTCCTCCTATAGGAAAGATATTGTTAAACTTGAAAGTATTCAGAAAAGATTTGCAAGGATGTTGCCAGGAATGGAGAGTTTGAGCTACAGGGAGAGGCTGAATCGGCTGGGGCTGTTTTCCTTGAAGTGTCAGAAGCTGAGGGGGTGACCATATAGAGGTTCATAAAATCATGAGGGGCATGGATAAGGTGAAAAGCCAAGGCCTTCTCCCCAGGGTAGGGGAGTCCAACACTAGAGAGCATAGGTTTAAGGTGAGGGGAAAAGATTTAGAAGGGACCTGGAGGCACGTTTTTCACACAGACGATTGTATATGAATGGAACACACTGCCAGGGGAGGTGGTGGAGCTGTGTACAATTACAACATTTAAAAAGCATCTGGATGAGTATATGGATTAGGAAAGGTTAAGAGGGATATGGGCCAAGTGCTGGCAAATGGGACTCGATCAGTTTAGGATATCTGGTCAGCATGGATGACTTGGACCAAAAGATCTGTTTCTATGCTGTATAACTCTATGACTCTAAAAACTGTTTCTGAACAAAATGTGGCCGAGGAATCATTACAAATCTATTCCATCTCTTCCTCAACTTCATGTTTCATTTCTCCAATCAGGACTCACCTCATCCCTTTACAACACGGAATTGTTCCTAACCAAAAATCACAAAGGACATCTAATATGACAGTCAATGTGCTGAATGATCTTTCACATCCCGCCTGGGATAGTTGACTTGGTTAATTATATCATCTTCTCCCAGTATCTATCTGGATGGGAGAGCCCTCACTTGGTTCCAAATGTGTCTTTGCAGTTTTAACAAGATACACTCCTGCAATGGCAGTGGATCTCCCCAAAGGATCCACCCTTGGCAATTCTCTCCTCCACCCCACCATACCACACCAGTTCTATCTACATTCTGTCCTTTGTTACAACTATAAAATTTACAATGAAGGCAAAGCAATGCAAAAGCACAGATGTGAGATCGGTGGAGTTGTTCAATCCGAAATATTCTCCTGAGGAGCCGAAAGGAGCTGGCAAAGTGGTGGGTTTTATGCTGAAGCCAAAAAGAGGGAGGAAGAGAAGGAGGAACAGATAGAACAGGTCTCCCGGAGCAAAAAGGCAAAGGGAGTGCTAACGTTAGTAGAGAATGAACATAGATAAAGGGTAGGTGTTAATGATAAGTCACCTTGCTGACAGCAGATCTGTGGAAACAAGACACTTTGTGGGTAGGGGAAGGTTAATCAAAATGGAGCACAGAGCTCATGGTTTGAAGTTGCTGAATCCTGAAGGCTCTAAAGAACTTAAACAGAAAATGAGATGAGGTGGAGAGGGTTGAGAGTGTCAAGTTCCTTGCTGTAATGATAATCAACAATCTGTTCTGGTCCTCCCACGCAGATGTGATGGTCAAAGAGGCACAGCAACACCTCTTCTTCCTCAGGAGCCTTAGGAAATTTGGCATGTCCATAGGGAGCCTCACCAACATTTACAGATACACCATTGAAAGCATTCTATCTGGGGGCATCACAGCTTGGTACAGCAACTGCTCTGCCCAGGACAGGAAAAAAACTAAAGAAAGTTGTGAACACACCCCAAACCACCATGGAAAGCAACCTCTCATCCATTGACTCCATCTACACTTCTTGTTGCTGCAGAAAGGCAGCTAACATCATCAAAGACCCCTCTCACCCTGGTTGTACTCTCTTCCAACCCCTTCAGGCAGACGATACAGAAACTTAAATACATGTACCAGCAGGTTCTTCCCTGCTGTTATTAGACTGCTGAATGGTCATCACAAATTTCAAATCTAATGTTGATCTTGCTTTTGTGTACCTCCTGTGCAACTGTAACCTTGTATACCACACTCTGTCTAAACACCCTATGACCTGTGCGTCCTTACATGTTATGATCTGCCTATACTGCACATAAAATAAAAACTTTTCATTGTACTTAGGTACATGTGACGGGGATCCAAGATGGCGGCAACCCAGCAAGTCTGAGTCTACAGTGCTCCTCCCAGGACTTGGGTAAAGTGGGTCATCCACCCCCACCACACTCACCAAATCATTTATAATAGTTGTTTAATTTAATTAGTTGTTTAATATTAAACTTAAACAATCGAATCTTTAATTAAAATGACTAAAGGGAAGGGAGCCCGCAGCTCTCAACAAGCAAGAACTCCTCCCCCACCCTCTCCAGCTGCAGCAGAGGTGTCCACAGCCGCCCCGGGGGACTTATCTACAGTAACAAGCCTTGTGGAGATGATCTCCAAGCTGGATGCGAAGATCGACGCTTTCATCGAGGAGTCCCGAAATCGATGGGACTTACTTTCGGCCGCGCTGCAGAAGTACGACCGAGACATTAAAGAAATTGAGGACTCCATCTACACTTCTTGTTGCTGCAGAAAGGCAGCTGACATCATCAAAGACCCCTCTCACCCTGGTTGTACTCTCTTCCAACCCCTTCAGGCAGACGATACAGAAACTTAAATACATGTACCAGCAGGTTCTTCCCTATTGTTATTAGACTGTAGAATGGTCATCACAAATTTCAAATCTAATGTTGATCTTGCTTTTGTGTACTTCCTGTGCAGCTATAACCTTGTAACCTTGTATACCACACTCTGTCTAAACACCCTATGACCTGTACGTCCTTACATGTTATGATCTGCCTATACTGCACATAAAACAAAAACTTTTCATTATACTTAGGTACATGTGACAACAATAAATCAAATCAAATCAAATCAAATGCATTCATCCAGCTTGTATTGAACTTTACTGGAGGACTGCGTGTTAGTATGAGAGCAAGTTTGCGTTATTGAGATACTCAATACATCAAGGCCAGCTGCAATGTTCCAGCAAAGCCCATTGTGAGCTGGAGAAGCAACACCTAAATATGGGCTAGCTTCCCATTTCCCATATTCCCCTAAATGTAAACTGATTCCACTGATATCCTTTTAAAAATAAACGTCCTGTTCACCCATTACCCTTTTCGCTGAAGAGGGAAGGAAATTAAACTGGGAGACTGCAAGGTTGTGACAGACGCACTATACTGAAGATTCCAAAATAATTATCAGAATGGAACTGAACCAGAGACAAGTTAATGAACTATTTTCCATGGCAAAGATTGATTTTGAAGGTGAATCCTTATCGTATACTTTCATCCTTCAGAATATTACTTAATTTTTTCTTCCACTGCAGGTTCACAATGAATGTAGTGTTGTATTAAAGTACATTTAACATATAATATAAGTAGCTTTTAATGTTTCAATCTTCCTGAAAATTATCAAGGTATCGGTTAAATAATGCAAAGCAATGTAATGAAATCATTCTGGCGAATTGTCTTTTGTATTGTTAAAAAAGGAGACATCTGGCTGAAGACCTTTGAGTTGTGCTCATTTGGACAAACACAAATTTCAAACAATCACAACAACTTATACAATAGGAGAATCAGCTCGAATTGCCCAAGGCATTGCTATAGAGAAAGCAAAGAGGAATGATGAGCTCCCCAGCTCCTTGGTAATTCAAAAAAAAGGCACAAGGTTTGAATGGATATCTTATGTTTGCAGAACACAGATCAATTCTAGTAGATAGAATGACCATGTTCAGAGCTGACTGGTAATCTTACACTGGTTGGTGGTGACGATATTAACACAGGATGATTGAGCAAATGCTGACCAATTAAAGTTGGGGAAATTGCAGAGTAGGGGTCAGTGGCAAGAGCATAGCAGTGGCTCTCAGTTTCCTGCCCACTTCACTGGCATACCCCAGTCAAGCAATAGGTGCCTTTGAATGAGGGAACCCCTTTGGGAACCTGTAAGCAACCCTAAGAGGAATTTACTTTAGGGCTTCCTGCATGGTTTTTTCCCTGCATGCCACTTGGTGAATATAACATGCAGCACAACAAGTGCCTTAAGTGGTAGATGTTTTATTTTGTGTTTTGTAAATGTGGGCTGGTTGAATATAAACTATGCCTATTATGGGGATCCCACCGCCTTCCCTCTTTGCCCGGATGACATTCATGAAAGTAAAGCCTGTGGATGGCATTCCAACGTTGTTGCCAACTAAGACCCTGAAATGGTTAGTTCATAAAACATAGAACATAGAACAGTACAGCGCAGTACAGACCCTTCTGTCCTTGATGTTGTGCCAAACTTTTATCCTACTCCAAGATCAAACTAACCTACATATCCTTCATTTTACTATTATCCATGTGTCTATCCAAGAGTGCCCTAAATGTCCCAATGTATCTGACTCTACTATCACTGCTGACAGTGCATTCCATGCACCCACCACTCTCTGTGTAAAGAACCGACCTCTGACATCTTTCCTAAACGTTCCTCCAATCACTTTAAAATTATGCCTCCTCATGATAGACATTTCTGCCCTGGGAAAAAGTCTCTGACTATTCACTCTATCTACATCTCTCATCATCTTGTCCCCTCTCACCCTTCTTCACTACAATGAGAAAAGCCTTAGCTCCCTCAACCTTTCTTCATAAAACATGCCCTCCAGTCCACGTAGCATCCTGGTAAATCTCCTCTGCATCCTCTCTAAAGCTTCCACATCCCACGTATCATGAGGCAACCAGCTCGTGCCTACTTAGGGTCTCATCCCACTTCGCATAATATTGACTGAAAGGCAGGCAGGGAACAAGCCATACGGGAAGTTTGAGATTATTTGCAGGCTTTTAAGTGGGTTTCTTCATTCAAAAGTACTCATTGCTTGAATGAGTAATGAAGAAGGGGTTCCTGAAGAAGGGCTCATGCCCAAAAATTCTCCTGCTCCTTGGATGCTGCCTGACCTGCTGCGTTTTTCCAGCAACACATTTTCAGCAGTGAATGAGTAATGTGCCTAAATGAGTGAGGGGGACACTGCGAGACACTGTTATGCCCTTGCTGTTAACCTCCAATCCACAACGCCCCACCTGTCATTATGAGCTTGTGGCCTGGATGCCTCAGTAATTATGAGGCTTTGGTGCATGTAATACCAGCAGCAGCCACCATCTCTCAGCTGGCGCTATGAATGACAAAGAGCTGCTGGCTTGTGAGTGAGCACATTAAAGGGGTGGAGCCACAGACAGGTTAAACGAGGAAAGTCCAGAGTTAAGAGAGTAGGCAGCTGAAAGCATGGCTGCCAATAACGGAGTACAGTCAGTTTTGCTATAACACGTATTCCTTCAACACGAATTGGGTTTAACATGATTGAAGAATTTAGACCATTATTTGTAAAATGTGAATTTTCCTTACTTGTATTAGTTGTAAAGCCATTCTAGTCGCATTAGTTTAAATGGTGCTGCTATTGCACGATTTTCTTATAATGCGAGATCGTATGAGAACAGAGCTATCGCATTATATCAGAACTGACTGTAATTAAAATTGGAGATTCTCTAGAGCCAGATGACTGCAGATTATTGGACAAACCCAACCATGAGATGAATTAATAGGTGATCAAACTGGGAGTAGTGAGGTTTGGAATCAGATCCGCCCAAGACCGAAAACCAAGGCCTCAATTTTAGGGGCGGGGGTAATTAAACTCTAAAGGTAAAATCCAAGAATAATGGACAATTTTTGCCATTCAAGAATGATTCATTGTCTCCCTATCTTGTTATTGTTTCTAAGAATAACATTGTAACCAAGGAGACATCCCCTCTGACCAATATTATGACCTGAATAGTGAGTAATTGTTTTATAATTTATGCTGGCTATTGAATTTCTCAGTAATTAACTGCAAATTATTTCACAATAAATCTGCTAATGTCAGAAATTCTTAATTCTGCCAGTTATAGTTGGCACAGTTGTCTACTCTTGGCACAAGAGCAGACACAAAATAGGGAAGTGAGCAATAAATATTATATTAAAAAGTGACCAGTGCCCTGGAGTAATTTCAAGGCAGCAGTCAAATCTGAAATATCTGACAATGGGGCAGCACGATGGCACAGTGGTTAGCACTGCAGCCTCATAGTGCCAGGGTCCCAGGTTCAATTCCAGCCTTGGGTGACTGTCTGTGTGGAGTTTGCACATTCTCCTCGTGTCTGCATGGGTTTCCTCCGGGTGCTCCGGTTTCCTCCCACAGTCCAAAGATGTGCAGGTCAGGTGAATTGGCCATGTTAAATTGCCCATAGTGTTAGATACATTAGTCAGAGGGAAACGGGTCTGGGTGGGTTACTCTTCGGAGGGTCGGTGTGGACTGGTTGGGCTGAAGGGCCTGTTTCCACACTGTAGGGAATCTAATCTTGTTGCTGCGAGTTATCTCCAAACAAATGGCATCATTGTTCATGCCAGTTGTTCAATTTTCCTTCCAGCAACCTTTAATCATTCTAGTGTAACTTTGTCCAAAGCTCCAATGATGGTCCATTATTTTCTTCTGAGCAGCCTTTCAAATTTAAGCATAAGAATAAGATATTTGCTAATTTTATAGGTTCTCCTCCACTCTCAACAGCAGTCTCCAAGTTCTCTCCTTCACAAACTGTTGTGCCTTGCTCACATTGCATTCGTTGTTGTTCTTGATTTTCCTCACTTGCTCCTAAACAGCAAAACGTAATGCCTGACCAGCTCACCCTTCTTCTGACATCCTCATATAATGAAACTAGAACAAAACATGCAGTCTTCTACTGCAGCAAGAACGGAAAGTGCTGGAGAAACTCAGCAGGCCTAGTAATATCTGCAGAGAGAAAAACAGAGTTAACGTTTCTGTCCTGAAGGAGGTTCGCTGGCCTCAAACCATTAATTCTGTTTTTCTTTGCACAGATTCTGCCAGACCATCTGAGTTTCTCTAGCACTTTCTGTTTTTATTTTAGATCTTCAGCATCTACAGTTCTTTGCTTTATTTTAGTGTTCTACTGTATCTACTTATTTTACAGAGCCATGGAACAAAATAATTCATCCCTTCTTTTCTGTTTCCCCTCTCTTATAATCATTAAATTTTTAAAGCTCAAATGTTACATTTTCTAAACACTGCTTCCCAATTTATTTCTTTTTCTTTTACGCTTTGGAACCATTGGTGTTTTGCATTCGGTACTGAGGCTCTTCACCTCTCAGCTTCTCAAGTCTAAAGAAGGCCTTGAACTGGTTCTATAGACAAGTACCTCACTGGAGGTATGCAGGAATCTTCTTAATTGCATTTATGGGTAACGTTGTGGAAGTAAGGATTGTCTACTGAATCACTGCTTTCTCCAATTGCTGTGCTTAGACAGGAATAAAATCCAAGTCCTTCCAAAAAAGGTGTTTCCATTTTTATAGAGCACAAAACCTAGACTAGTACTGCTCCACCATCTGAAGTTCTGTATTTTCTCTCAAGCAGATGTAAAATATCACAAAGCATTATTTGAAGATGTGCTTCCTGGTGTCCTAATCAATACTTCTCCTTCATTCATCATCCTTGAAACCAGTTCATTTGGCCATTATCATATTGTTGAGTATGTGACCTGATTGTGCTGGTTACCATGTTTCCTACAACAGTGACCACAATTCAAAAGTACTTGATTGTCTTGAAAACACTTTGTGATGTCCTGGAGTCCTGAAAGGTATTAAAGTGATGCAAATCTTCCAAATGATTCCAATACCAGCCCTCAGTTCATGCCATTAGCTGCAATGGGATTACTGGATTTTTTGCAATGGAAATAATTCCGGGAATGTATTGGATATATTAGCACCACTGACCTCTGCTTGTTTCTTCAGGTTCTGCCTGATTGTCAAGGTATAGAGAGTGTATATATATACATTCCACTGCTAAGTCTTGAATAACTTAGAATGTCACATTTTAACAGCTTTGCTTACCTTAAGAAGGGAGAGGAAGGGAAGATTAATAATTTAGCCATGAGTCACTGCAACATTAAATGGAACTTTCTTTCCTGGATTAGATGTGAAGAGTATTGTTTGTACATGCTTGTGATGTCACAAGGCAAAGAAGAATTTTAATGTGTGGTCAAATATCTGTAAATAATCTAGCTATTCAGGTAAACCATTAACTAAGTTTTTTTGAGTCTCTCTTTATCCTGAGTTTACAATGGAATGCACATCCTGGCAGTCAGTTTTGTCACTTAAATTGAGCAAAATGCCAGTTGTAAGCAGACACTGTCTCACATGCTAAAATCTGGCAAACATTACTCCCTGCTTGGGGAATTATTACTTTGCAATGAATAAAGGCAAGTCAACTTCTCAAGTTTTACTCATCTTTAATTGGTGGGTCAGAATTATTTCTTGAGCATAAGGCCAAGAAAACATATAAATGAGTGTTTGAAAGATGAATAAGAGAGAATGAAACCAATTCTTCCTTCGGATGCACCATTTGACTGAGGATAACAGTTTAGGGGAGACAGAGTAAGGAAAGAAGAAATTCAACCTGTTGTAGAATTATTCAAGAAGGAGGTCGTGTTTTGTTCCAAAGAGAACTAAAGGTCATTTGGGAAAGTCAATGTTAATGATGATCTTTGGTAGAGCAATATGTTGAGCAAGAAATCCTACAATACCAGCAGGATCTTATACACAGCGAATCTCATATCGGAAAATTACAGCTCATTGCTTATCGATGCAGTTTCCCAATGAACTCAGTCCCATGGCACCAAAGTACAGAACACTATGCCTATAGTATTCCAAAAGGCAGTATAAAATATATAATTTTACATTTCTCTGTATAATTCTCATGACACATTTAAGATAAACCTTTTTAGCATTGGAATGTATTAGGACATCCTGTGAACATAATAGGCATTACATAAAAGATTAATTCTTTCTTTCCTACCAAACCTCACACCATATTTCAGCTGGTTTTAAACAAGGTTTGAATTTTCAGCAGCATGCAATGTTTAAAACCCCCTTTTGAAGTCTTCTCAATGTCAACTTGGTTCACCTTGGTGTTACTCTCTCCTTTGGATGAGGAAAATATTGGTCTAGCTTTGTGAAAGGACTTGAGTGTATGATGTAGAGTGCGACTTCAATGAGGTACAGTGGGCGTTGCATTCATGACGGTATTGTTCCTTAGATAAGATTATGCAGTCAAGTTCTGTCATTCTCTGAACGCAGGGCTGTAAAATGTGTGTCTTCTAATCACTCATTATTAAAAGAGCTGCTTTCATATAAGCCTTTTGTATGACTACTTCTTAATGGTGTGGTTTGGAATACATTGGCAACTGCAGAATAGACTTTCCTCTCCTCCATTGACTGCTGAACTCTGAGATGGAGAGAATTCCAAATATGGAGCATGTCCATCAGGCATCAGAAATGGAAAGATATGTGACAACATATGTTGACAGGAGCTCATAACAAATTTCCGTATTTGGGTTCCAGCTGAAACATTGACACACTTCTCTTGTTCAAAAGTGAATTGGTGTGTTTGCATTTTCAGCTTATATTAAGAAGAAAATGTGAAATAAATAACTGTTGGTTTATGTCAGTGCAACAAGCAATTAATGCCAGACACATGAAGTGACAAATTTGTTGAGACTTTTTCAAACCATATCTTACCATTCCTCTTCCCCAACCCCTTAAAATGATCCTGCCAGGTTATTTATTCATGTAATTCCTATCTGTTAGAATGAGAAAGATTCTGAGGTTGACTTGTCAATTTTGATTTCCATTTGTCACTCAATTGGCCACCTAGCTCCAAGGATATTAATGATCTGTCTTAGATTACAACCCATTTGGAATTGGTTACACTGCAGTCAAATGAATTAGACTCCTCTCACTGTCTCCCCACCCAAATTTGTGGTAAAGTAACATATGTGTTGTCTTCTGTCTTTCAGAGGGACACTGTGCTCATGAAGGATTTTACAAAACGCAATATTAATGATATGCATTTTGTAATACCCAATGCTGTTTGATCTCCATTTTTGTGAACAAATTCATAAATTATAAAATTAAACAATGGCGAAAATCTTAGCTCTGTGTCTCACTGTTTCAAAGTCTTTTAGCTTGGACAAGGCAAAGCATTGAGAAGATAGTGAGTGAGTCTATACACGCAGCCTAATGCAGAACATTAATGTTTGACCAAAAATATGAGATGGTCATTTGGTAAATATGCATGTCGTATAAACAGAAATTTCACTGTGAAATAAAATATAGCATTAATCCCAGGTGTACGGATCACCGTGGCAACTCAGTCTTTGCTTCATCACTTTTGAGTTACCAGTGCTTCCCCACAAGTGGATTAATTTCTCTATTCCACTGAGTTCTTCTGAGAATCATTTCTTTGCACAGTTGATGTGAGCTTTTAATACATTACAGGCACAAATGTAGTGCGAGTGCATTTCGTACCAAGCTTTCTTTCATTTCCAGTGACTACTTTAGTTCTAGTTGATAACACAAAAATCAAGGGACTTTTATGTGATTTTCAGATTCCAATAAATTCGCATGATGGGATAATATCAATAAAATCAATTCTGAAATGATAACTTGAAGGAAACAATTGTTTGCATCATTTTTCTCTGCTAGCTTCATTTGAAACTGCTCAGGACTTTCTCTGTAAATGCAGAACGTGAGCTTTGTTGACCACTTTGATCAGCAGCCTTTATTTTGATTCTGTCACTTTACATGAGTCACACAAAGTACAGATAAGGTCCAGATGTCCACTTGTCCATGAGACTGATTAACCCAATTAATTAAGAGGTCAGCTCATGTTTCCAGATGTCACTTGGATGATATGAAAGGTCCTGTGGATGTAATGGTAAATGCTCAGTGGGTATTGAGCTTGGCATAAAATATTTTATTGACCAAAATAAACTTTGCCATCAAAATCTTTTCGTTGAAAGCGAGCCTGCAGGTAATTAAGGGACCTGTTATATTTGCATTCACAGAAGTTTAAAGATTCACAGTCAGAAATGAGAGTGTGCAGAGAAACTGGGCCAAATGATGATAAGACACAATCCTTCAAATTAATAAACTAATTAGTCTCCTGTGGAGTCTCTACTTATCCTAATTTTTTGGCACAGCGCTTGGCTGTCTTAAACATCTTTGGGCCTAGTTTCCAAATTTTCATTTCGGTTTACCCTGAAAGAAAGATGAAGTGCATCGATTGTATATTTTAAAAACAGAATGTGATGGAAGGTTATGAGAATATTATTTATTCCATTGTTTTAAGTCCCAGTATGACGATAGCGACATATTAAGCAGGGAAGACTATTCAGGGCAGTTGGTTGACAAGTACCTCAGATATTTTATTAAACAGTCTGAATGAGGTAAAACCAGGCTTTAATCACCTGAACTTGGAGCACAGCGCAGTCACTGCCAGAATGTTAAAACATTTAATATCTGTGCATTTTGAAAACAAAGTGCCAATAAAGGAATAGGACAGCAGTGGGAACCATTTAAAAGAGTGATCAATAAGAAAAACATTTTCTACTAAAAAGCAAGAACAAACTAGCCAGTAATATCTCATGCATCATGTCTGAGTAAGGAACGAGCATTAGATTAAAAATAAAGAAAATACCTACATAAAGTATGTGGACAATAGAGAGGATAATAAAAGATAAAGAGAAGAGGTTGGGAAAGAAGTCAAAAAACAATCAGGAAAGAGCAAGTATGAAACTAAGTTATCAAAGATTATAACATTATCCCCAATATGCAAATAATAAAATAAAAACGATTTGGAACAATGCCACTGTCGTGTTCAATTGTTCCAAGTTTGATGTAGGTGAGTCTGTTTTCTAGAGGGTAAATAGGCAAAGTTTTTTCCCTGGGGTCTGGGAGTCCAGAACTAGGGGGCATAGGTTTAGGGTGAGAGGAGAAAGATATAAGGGAGACCTAAGAAGCAACTTTTTCATGCAGAGGGTGGTATGTGTATGGAATGAGCTGCCAGAGGAAGTGGTGGAGGCTGGTACAGTTGCAACATTTAAGAGGCATTTGGATGGGTATATAAAAAAGAAGGGTTTGGAGGGATATGGGTCGGGTGCTGGCAGGTGGGACTAGATTGGGTTGGGATATCTGGTCGGCATGGACGGGTTGGACAGAAGGGTCTGTTTCCATGCTGTATGACTCTATGACTCTATAAGTCTCAACATGCCTGATTAGTTAGATAGTTTACAGGAGTAGATGGAAGCAAAGAGCTATCAGCATGGAGCAGACATCTTAAAGCACAATTAATAAAATTTCTGTTATGCACATTTAAGATGCATTATCATTGGATAGTGCTGAAATATAAAATACACGAGCCACTAAGGGATACCTACAATAAACTCACAGATAATAGCAACAACTTGGCTGAAATTTCTAAATACTAATTTGCCTTTTATCTAATAGGAAGACTAATATTGTTGGCATGACATTAGTAGAAGAGATCGAAAAGACATAAGGTAACTTAACATAGAAAGGGGGAGAGCTCATTGATAAACTAACTGAACTTAGAGAGGGTAAAAATCCTAAGTCCAGATGAATTGGCATCCATCCCTATTAAAAGGAAAGAGATAGCAACATCACTACTCTGTAATATTAATAAAGGGAATAGTGCCAGAGAGCTGGCAGGCAACTAATGTGATTCCAATATTTAAAAGGTGAAATAGAACAAGTCAAGGGAACTTTGCATGATTTAGTTAGCTGCCAATTTGGTGGAAAGATAATGGAATCCTTACTCATCGGGGTAATTAAAAATAAAGTTAGAACCTGTGGATAATGAATAGTGAGCAAGAATTGTAAAAAGCAGGGTCATGCTTGATTAATCTTAGCAATTTATTTGAAGAAGTAACAGAAGGACAGTTGTGGGTAGTGCAGCACAGGTATTTAAATTTTCAATAATTCTAACAGTAATAGGGTTAGTTGAAGTGGGGGGTGAGGTGTGAGGAGGCTCATGCAAAGCTCTTATGAGTACATTCTAATACCACATACAAAGTAGTTTTTCTTAATATGTATAGAACAAAACTGAAATTTCAAATTTAACATTAAACACTGGAAAATCTCAGCAGGTCTGGCAGCATCTGTAAGGAGAGAAAAGAGCTGTTAGACTCGAAACGTCAGCTCTTTTCTCTCCTTACAGATGCTGCCAGACCTGCGGAAATTTTCCAGCATTTTCTCTTTTGGTTTCAGATTCCAGCATCCGCAGTGATTTGCTCTTATCCAGTGTTTAACTGACTGCCACCTCTCTCCCAGGAAGGCCTACCCTGAAGAAGTGTTGCTTTTCTCTCCGACAGGATTTTCATTCGTCTCTCTCCCTCTGTCCACCTTCTCTGCTTTCCTTTTCTCTCTCAGTGTTAGACAAGGTATTTACTAAGATTGCTACCTTTACTTCTGGAGCCATGACCCATCTTCTCTCAGCCTCGTATGAATACCTCCCTATTTCTCCCTTTTTTTTTAGCTTTGACAAAGGGTCAGTTAGACTCGAAACGTCAGCTCTTTTCTCTCCTTACAGATGCTGCCAGACCTGCTGAGATTTTCCAGCATTTTCTCTTTTGGTTTCAGATTCCAGCATCCGCAGTAATTTGCTTTTAACATTAAACATCTTTTAAGCTTGGCCCTGTTAGCAGCAACCCCACCACTGAACTAATAGATTTTTAGCCCCACTTTCAAACCCAGTCCACATAATCATGGCTGAAACTGAGAGATAACTTTGAAAAGGAAGGTTACTGTTGAGATGACATTTCTGTCTGATTAGCCAATGTAAAAAATACATTCAAAGATGGAAACCAAATGTGCCCTGGCCAAAATTTTTTCATCGTACTCACACTCGCCTTAAATTTAGTGAGGCAGTCTGGAGCCAATGGATCCTGTGGAGAATCTTTAATTATAAGGCGTGGGTCCTGTTGCAAATCGAGATCATTCTTACATTTTCCCAGATATCCTCCTATGTTTCAGAAGAGATCTCAATGTCTAACTCCCTCTCCCATACTTTACAGAGCCGTTCGGTCTCGTCGGAGGGACTCTCTCCCTACAGATGATAAACGTTGCTAACAGATAAAGTATCCTCAGCACTCAACACCCTCCTCTCCATGTCGGACCTATAAGGATCAGTTAGAAGTGTGGTCTCTTTTTATATGAAGTTTCTAATTTGAAAGAAACAAAAGAGGTCTCCACTGGGCGATCCATATTTCCGAGCCAACCGGTCGAAGGATATCAATATGTCCCCTTCGAATAAATCACCCAGGCAAGACATACCCCTAGCTGTCCATAATTTAAAACCAGAGTCCATCATCCCTGGCTGAAAGCCTGGCATACCAACTATGGGTGTCAAAAATGATGTTTTGGCAATATTGCCCTCACCCTGACACATTGCCCTCCACGCCTTGACAGCATTGATGACTATTGAGCTGTGGTAATATTCCTTACCTGTTCTCATTTTGTCTAAGAATAGCAGGCCAATAAGGGGGCATCTTGTCTACACACGCACATACACGCAAGCACACACACACCCCCAACAGACAGCCCACCCACACAAACAGACTCCCACACTCAACCCTCCGCACACACTCACATGGGACAACCACCCCCACACACAATCACTGGGGACACCCCCTCATACACACAATCACAGGGGACACCCCCCACACACTCACTGGGGACACACCCCCACACAATCACCAGGGACACCCCCACACAATCACCAGGGTCACCCCCACACAATCACCGGGGACACCTCCGCCCCCATTCAC
>NC_057737.1:20872692-21036444 GCF_004010195.1 Chiloscyllium plagiosum | reverse complement strand
AATCACCGGGGATACACTCCCATACACACAATCACCGGGGACCCCCCTCCCATACACACACTCACCGGGGACACCCCCCCCATACACACACTCACCGGGAATACACCTCCCACACACTGACAGGCCACACCCCCGTGCCATTATCTGTTGATCTGCAACCTTTTATGAACTCTGTCTGGTCCTCCTTAATGATGGAGGGCAGTACAGTTTCTAGCCTTAATGCCAGAGTCTTGGATAGGATTTTGAAGTCGACATTCAGGAGTGAAATGGGGTTTCTCTGGGGCCTTTCCTCTTTTAAGAATGGGAGAGATGTTCGCCTCTCTTAGAGATGGTGGGAGGAGGCAATGACTATGTGAGTCATTAAACATACTAAGCATCGGGCCTGACTGTATATTTATAAATTCCTTCTAGAACTCACTGGGGAGCTGTCAGGACCTGGCGCCTTTCCATTCTAGAGCTGCCTCACAGCCTCCTGCCCCTCTTGCTCTGACAATGGGGCATTGAGGAGAGACTCTTGTTCAGGGGTCACCTCCGGAAGGTAAATTCTTAAATAAAATACTCCATCCTAACCCGCCCACTGTCACAACTTTTAGAATGGTATAATTCAGAGTAATGTTTCCAGAATACTGCATTAATCCTTTTAGAATCGTAGGTCAAATTTCCAGTGTCCTCTCTGATCGAGGTAATGGCCTGGGGAGGGGACACTTTTTTTCCAAGCAGGATATGCAAGTTACTTGCCAGGCTTATCCCTATGCTCAAACAACCTTTGACTTGCAAATATAACTCCCTCTTGGCTGTCCGTGTGAACATGGAGTTCAGCGTAGACTAAAGTGCTGTGATCCTCTGCAGTTTAACCAGCGAGGGCCTGTCAAAATATGCCTTTTCAGCTACTTTCAGACTCACCTAGAGCAAGCATTGCTGCTCACCCATCTGTCACTTCTTACTGGCTGAATAGGAGATAACCAACCTCCAGCATCAGCTTTAGTTGTTTCCCAAAGGATGGATGGGATACTGGCCGAGCCTGAATTAATGTCCTGAATTCAGTAGAAAAGAATTCAATAAACCTGCCATCCTTGAGGATGAAGGGATTTAGTCACCAGTGCCTCAGGCCTACCATAGTATCCTTACTCTTAACCATTAAATACGCTGGGATGTGATCGGAAATAATGATATTGCCAATTGTATATGATGCCACTGAGCCCAGATATGCTGCAGGGGTCAGAGAAAGATCAATCCTGGTATGGCATTTAAGTGGGTTCAAAAAGAATGTGAAGTCCCTGCCAGTAGGGTGAAGGTGCCTCCAAACATCTACCAACCCCAATTCAACACACAAATCCCTTAATTGTTTAGATCGCAAAAAAGATATCGGTGGACCTTCAGGCAATCTGTCTACCATAGGGTCTGTGAGACGATTGAAATGCGCTCCTGCAATAATATGTTGAGATGCAGGGTTAACCAGTCTAGAAAGTGCGTCTGTCAAGAGTTTAAGGGGATGGGAGGATGAAGGGATTCAGTCACCAGTGCCTCAGGCCTACCATAGTATCCTTACTCTTAACCATTAAATACGCTGGGATGTGATCGGAAATAATGATATTGCCAATTGTATATGATGCTGCCAAGCCCAGATATGCTGCAGGGGTCAGAGAAAGATCAATCCTGGTATGGCATTTAAGTGGGTTCAAAAAGAATGTGAAGTCCCTGCCAGTAGGGTGAAGGTGCCTCCAAACATCTACCAACCCCAATTCAACACACAAATCCCTTAATTGTTTAGATCGCAAAAAAGATATCGGTGGACCTTCAGGCAATCTGTCTACCATAGGGTCTGTGAGACGATTGAAATGCGCTCCTGCAATAATATGTTGAGATGCAGGGTTAACCAGTCTAGAAAGTGCGTCTGTCAAGAGTTTAAGGGGATGGGCCAGGGGACAGTAAACATTTAAGATTCCGTATTCTTCCCCATGTATCAAAGCTTTAAGGATAACAAATCTCCAGTATGTGTCTTTAATGGACTCTAAATGGGAGATCTTTCTAACTAGAATAGCCACTCCTCTACTCCTCGTATTGAAAGCTGGAAAATAAACCCGGTCATACCCATTCTATTGCAGCTTCAAATGCTCTGCATCATCCAAGTGTGCTTCTTGTAAAAAAGCAACATCCAACTTCTCCCTTTTAAGAGAGCTTTGATGCAAAAGAATCCACAAAACCCAAAAACTACACAGACTAAAATAACTACAGCCAACAAATCTGCAAAACTTACAAAAACTATGTACAGCAAAAACAGAAAAACAGAAAAAAATCACCAAAGGTACTGATTGGAGGAATTTACCCCCCATTCAAAGGGTGTACCTACACATCCTACAACTCTACTAACCATCCAAACTGCCCTCTCAACTCGTATCAGCTAGGGTCGCGCACCACCCGATTGAGAAAAAAAACACCCAAAAGAAAGGTTAGTACTATAAACAAATAACCTAAAAATAAATATGTCACCTATCCCTTAACATAACTTAGAGATTAAAGATAAATACTCTATCCATCCCGGATATCATTTCACGCAACTTATTAATAGAAAGAAGATTACACCAAGTCCTTTTTAAAGAAAAACAAACCCGAACAGTTCTGTCCGCTATGCCTATTCAGCCGTTCAACTTCAGCCAACATGTCCACAAAGTTCTTTGCTTTCTCTGGTGAGTTGAACAAATATATGGATCCGTTATGATTGATCTAAAGCACTCTGGATATCTTAAAGAATACTGGATCCCCGGCTGTCTCAACCTCCACTTGACGCCATTGTAGGACTTCCTTTCCCAGACCACTGTCACCGAAAAGTCTTGAAAAAACATGACCCTGGAGTCACCACCAACGCCCTCGAATCCCTCCCCTGGGCTCTCGAAGCTTCCATGATCCTCTGCTTGTCTTTATAATGATGGAGGGTTTGAGTGCTGATCCGCACTTGGCTTTCATCCTGTGATCCTTCCCTTCTCAACCTCCAAACCAAGGAAATCCAGGAACCACTCCTCGAAGAACTCCCGCAGCCACCCACTTTCTGTCCTCTCCAATATGCCAACTTTGCGCAGGTTCCAACTTCTCCTGTTTTCGAGACCGTCCTCCAGATCCAACAGACCACGAACCTGTGTTTCCAGGGCTCAATCTGGCTCTTGGAGGACTCGGTCTCTGCCTCTACCCCTGTAGCCCGGTGCTCCAGCTCATTAGTCCTTTTTCCCAGATCTTGCAGCATGGCAGATACAGGAACCAGCTTATCCTTGATTTTTTTCCTGGATCTGCCTCCCCAGGACCTTGCGAGATTTGGCCAGTGTCTGGAGAGTAAGCAAGTCCATTGCTTCAGAGGGCTGGGCCGTGGCCCCGGCCCCCGGGTGAGATCGCTCCTTTCATCAGCATTCTCCAGCTGCAAGGACAAAGGTAAGTCAATTTTTCAGGTTTCTAGCTCCTTTCCTGTGTTTTTACTCACAGTAAAGTGTTTGGGATGGGTCCTGGCTCTATCGGGTCAGTATTGCAGCACGGTGCCCAGCAAACGTGATCCTAACAGGACGCTGCCATCTTGGAACTTCCTTCAACACCGTATTAAAACAAAGTATTCAATTAAATCCAGAACTATAAAGAGAAGAACCAGATGGAGCATCTTGTGTAGTAATGTATGACTTTGAATGATGCAAAGAGAATGAAGTCAGGTGCTTGTTATTGTGACAATGAGGTAGGGATGCATTATAATTCTTCTTACTATGAAAGCCTTAAAAGACTATTGAAGTCTGCTAAGGTACAAGTGAATGAACGGAATTGTCAGATATTAGAGAAAGTGAGTTATCCCAATGATTTAGGAAAGAAATAACTCCACAAAGGCTGGTATCCTAACACCAAGTCACCCTTTATTTACACATGGAAAGACCTTGACACTGATCCAGCTACCTCAGAGCTAGCTCTCAGAGTGTCAGTATCTCCAGTTTCTTCATTTCCCCTCCCCCCACCTTATTCCCACAGCCAATCTGCCAACTCAGCACCACCCTCTGGAACTGCACTACCTGACCATCTTCCTTCCCACCTATCTGCTCCACCCTCCTTTCCGACCTATCACCATCACCTTCATCTACCTATTGCTTTCCCAGCTACCTTCCCCACAGCCCCACTCCGCTCCCATTTATCTCTCAGCACCCTTGGGCCACCCTTTCATTTTTTTTTAATAGATATTTTTATTGAAAATTTAACATACTTTTACAAGTTTACAAATAAAAAAAACAAGTATAAACATTGATATACAATTAAATCTTAAATAAGTAATAACCAAAATTTATCAAACAAAAAAGAAAGAGACACCGAGAGAAACAATCAAAACTCAACTAACTACTAATCTAACCTACAACTAACCAGAGTGTATAATTCAAAGAAGAAAAAAAAACCAACGGATAACACAGAAATTGAGTAGTGAGATACATACTCGGAATGTGTTAACATCAAATCGTAGCAAAAACCGTATTCGTGCGGAATTTCTCTCCCAAGGGGCCCCGGACCAGCCAGGTTCGCCAGCTCAATTAAATAAAAGCCCTTGTTAGAATGGCCAAACTATCTGTATTTATGTAATTCAAGAAGGGCTGCCATATTTTATGGAATAATGCGGTCCTTTGGTGCACCATATTTGTAAGGAAGTCAAGGGGAATACATTCCATGATTAATCTGTGCCAATTCGAAAGTCCAGGGGGGGCTCTCAGCCACCCAGTTTACCAAAATATTTTTCCTTGCACAGAAAGAGAGAATAGAAAATAATCTCTTGCCATGCATATCCAGGGAGGGTAAGTTCGAAAAGCCCAAAAGGAGAGATACAGGGTCCACTCTAATTACCGTTCTTAAAATTTCTGTCAGAGCACTTGCTACTTTAGTCCAATATCTACGGATCTTATGACAGGTCCATAAGCAATGTACAAGAGTGCCCACCTCTATTTTACATTTGGGACACATTGGAGATGCTCCTGCCTTAATTTTGCCAATCGGTCTATCCCTATGAAGTATCTTCAACTGAATAGCCTGAGTTCTGTTGAAGATGGTGATTCTTCTGGCATTTTCCCAAATGTCATTCCACATTTCTATAGAGATTTCCAGTCCCAAATCCTAATCCCATGTTTTAAGCAGATTGTCCATATCTCCTGATACTTCATCATGTAATAAATGATAAATAGTGCTGACGGAAGATACCCCCATTAGCCATAACACTCTATGTTCTCTATCTGATTTATAAAGACTATCTAATAACGTAGTCTTCTTCTGTATGTAATCTCGAATTTGGAAGTATCGAAAGAGGTCTCCATTAGGTAATCCAAATTTCTGATGCAGCTGTTCAAAAGACATCAGGACCCCTTCTTTAAACAGATCCCCTAAACAGTAGATACCCCTGGATCTCCAAAGATTGAAAGTGACATCTGTAAGCCCCAGTTAAAATCCCCTTGCTCCCACTATCGGAGCATAGGGGGATGTTTTATGTGAGTTTCCCTCATTTTGCCCCTTTATATACCAAGGTTTAATTGTGTTTAGTATTATAGGGTTTTTACATTGATCCGTGATGATTTTCCTCTTGTCTGAAAATAAGAGGTTAATAAGTGGGCATTCACCCTTTCATTCTTGATGAAGAGCCTATGCTCGAAACGTCGACTCTCCTGCTCCTTGGATGCTGCCTGACCTGCTGTGGTTTTCCAGCACTACACTTTTCGACTCTGATCTCCAGCAACTGCGGTCCTCACTTTTTCCTAGTTTAAAAGCCCAAGTCAGGGAACTCATCCTCTGAGGGTCCACCGAACTGACCTCGTTACAATCACTACAAGGAACCAAAGGAGTCAGCCATTATGGCATTAAAACATACAGATCAGACCATTCCAGACTTGATTCCTGTTTAAGAACATGTTGGTTAAAATCAATAGAGATAGAATCAGATTCTGCAGGAAAGTGGGATAAAATCAGTAACAATTTCTGACCTCTGCTGTGTGTGCACATGTAGGAATGTGCTTATAACTGTGCGCACTTGGCCATGTAAGCACATGTGAGAACGTTTTCATTCTTGGCAGTGGTTTGATGTGCCAACATCAATTGTCTATGCTGACATATGAAGGATGCCAACTCAGACTATTTCCTGGTAGCCTGTTAGTGCTGCTGACACCATCCAACGGCAAGCAGAGTGAGAGAAGGAGAAAACTACAATAAAGTAAATGAAACCAGGAAATGGCTTGGCAGTTCAGTTTGAACTGATTTAGTGTGTGAAAGAATAAATTAAGAAAATTGTTTTCCTGGCCTTGGTCAAATAAATATTGACATTTGCTTAATGCCAGCGGTAAACATGGAACAATATTGAAAGAAAGGTTTGTTAAACAAAGGAGTACATTGGAACGTGGTAATTGCATTCAGCCTGCTCTGATTGTAGAAACATTCCCTTATGCACTGCACAGTGTAGAGTCTTGACAAGAGTCCTAATATACGCACCTCCCCTAATGTCCATACCTACCCCAGGCTGCGGATTAACTAGAGAGTGACACAATGGACACACATGCTCATGTGTTTGGCTCAGTCTATTCATGTGTGTATTACTTACTCTAATCAGGATTACATTTTAATGAATTGTAAGGAGTTAACAATATAAAGAGGCAAGTGAAAAGAATAAGTCGTGGTAATTCCATTTTGCATAGCTTTCTTGGTTCCTTTCTTTGAGCGAAAGGTGTAATCCTCTTTGAAATCAAAGAAGGTACAAAGTATGAATTTTAATTTGACATTCTGGGCTCTTGCACAGTGTTCAGTCGAGATTAAGTCTTTCTGAAGACTTGAGAGTGAAACCATCTGCTGTCTGTTCCACGTTGCAGTGCTGTGGGCTCGTGTAAGTATTGGAAATAAGTGCGGCTGTCTAAAATGCTGAGGAAGCATGTCCAATAGAAAGTGCTGGGTGTTTCTTTGTTCAGGTATTAGGCAGTTCTTTAACACTTATTCAGCCCTTGTTCGTGGGTGGTTTAAAAAATTCCTCTAAGCAAAGTGAAGATCTTGCCTGTGCCTTTAGTCCCTCAATTTAAAATAAAATCAGGCAGTCACCATGAATTGTCAATCCAATGTCAGTCTTACCCTGTGTTGGACCATCTTTTTGTTTAAGTAACAATTACTGATAATAATATCACTGGATGTACGGCTTGGTAAAGTTAATTCATAACAGCATAGCTACTCTCATTAGAGTAGGCTGCTTCAGCAATGGTGCCACTTCAACTGTGTATTAATTTCATTCCAGCACAGTCGAGTCCAGGAGCTGCTCTGTCACTTCTCTTCATGTCATCAGGAGAGTAAGTGATCTGTCACAGTCTGACATCCCACAACAAGTTCTTCAACTTCATATATTGACCATGTGTGACAGTATTTGCTGCTAAAGTATTGAAAGTGTGCATTAAAAATGCCAGTCAACTAACAATAATCTGCCACTCGCTTTAAACTCAGTACCTGTACTCAATTCTTTTTCTCAAGTGAAGATTAAATGTAAATGCCCACACTCCTTCCAGTTTCGAAGAAGCATTTGCATCCACTGTTACTCAGGTTAAAACAAGTAGGAGGAGGAATGTGTTGTGCCAAAGATCCTGTTCTGCACTGTAAAATTCCATGTAATAAAAAAGTAATGGTCCTTCACAAAGTCACCTTTACCTCAGAGATAGCACTCTTGCCTTTTGAGAAGAGAGGTCATGCATTCAAGTCCCACTGCAGAAACTGAAGCATGTAACTTTGGCTGATACTTAGTACTGTACTGAGCAGTCACGCTTCACTGTCAGGAATACTGTCCTTTCAATGAGACGTTTCAATGAGGTATCATTTGTCTCTCAGGATGGATATTATAAAATTCCACACTAGATCCCATGATTTTAAATGAGCAGAGATATTTCCCTGGTGACTGATTCAATATTTATCCTTTAACTAATAAAATATTTGATCACCTACCTCCTTGATGCTTGTGTGATTTTGTTGTGAAAACGTTGATTGTGTTTCCTTATATCGCAACAACAGTGACTGCAGTAAAGTGCTCTCTTTCCTGTCTGGTTTAGAAGTCAAGTTGTAGAATGGATAAATACGCATGAAATATCTAAATAGAAATTAAACTGAGCTCCATGGGCTGGATGGTTTGAATGGTGGAGAGGTCAGCAATTCACAGAGCGTGAATTGACTGCAGGCAGAATCTCGAACCCTCACTCAAGAGAAAGTCTTACCTCCAAGAGTTACCGCCAGTGTGATTGACTGATAGGTCTGGATCCTAGCAGTGTAACCAGGAGTAGTGGCCACCTCTGAGACCACAAGCACTCCCACCTGTCCAAGTGCCAGAGCCCACAAGGCCAGATTTAGACTGGAGTCTTGCAGCAGAGTCAGGGGGAGAGCAGGTGATGAGCAGATCCTGATAACATGGTGAGGTTGGCGTCCTTTGTGGCAGATCATGTGGAGTTGGTAGGATGAGAGTTGGGCATTACCTGGAAAGGTGACCAGTGATGGAGGTGCCAACTCCACTTGTGCCCACCCCCCCTCTCATCTACCCAAATTGGTGCAGACTTCCCCTGTCCCTGAACTTCAAAACATAGAGCAGCAGGCAGCCCTTAGAGGTCAACAATGGGCCGCTCAAGTTGGGATCAGAGTGAGTGGTGGTCTTAGGCCTTGCTTGGGTCCTGTACAGTTACAGACAATTCTGGGGCATTCAGGCAGGGGGTAAGAAGGCTGCCTAATGGATATTTAGGGAACCGTTCCCCACATTGGCCTGCAAAGCTGCTGGTCCAGAACATTCTTCCAGATGCATTGCTCCAGAAGGGAAAGTTAACTAAACCCCTTCATTGGTGGCAAAGTTCAACAAACTTGACCCATGCTGCAATAGCTTTACTTTCTGTATTTGTTGGGACGACCAAGCTTCTACGCAGTAGCTTCACCCATTTCCCTTCAGACAACTTTATATGAATGTAATCAACCTGATATAATTTAACTATCAACTTGTTTGAAAAGTTTCCCTTTAATTCATAGGAAGGAAAATTCAAAGATATTATTAAAGCAACCAGCACATCATCTGTTAAATTTGTTCCTGCTTTGAACAGCGGTTTTTGGAGGGTTTTCCGAATCCTGCCAGTGTGATGAATTGAAATTATCATTTGCAATGAAATTATAATGCATGATTAAATTAACATGCTGGTAAATTATAAGATGTTCATCTTGGAAGTCAGACTGGACCTTCCCCTAACATCAATGAAGATCAGAAACTCAGAAGTGACAACTACAATTGATCAATCACACCCGAAGTGTATACAGTTTGTTTAGTTGTCGCTCTTATCCAGTGCTCTTGAATCTGCTCTACAATATGGCTGAGAAAATTCACAGCACAAGCAGGTTCTGGCTGGTTTGGAATGTGCTTCCACTGAAAATTATACTTGCAGCATCAGCCTAGCCTTTCTGCATAAACAAAGGTTTCAACATCCATGCAGTCAGTGATAGAGTTAATGACTTCCCATTTAAAGCTGCCATTTTCAACAGCCTCCCGTGCATAACAGTTCCATGAAGAAAGTGTATGAACTACTGGCATCCAAGATTAACTCTCCCAATACAATACTTGCACTTGAAAAGATCTGCAACCAAAATAAAACAGCGTTGCCTCCATGGGCCCTTTAAAGTTCTGTGCCTTGGTTATGTAGACCACTTTTTCATACACGTTCTACTTTGTTGAAAGCTGTCTATAAGCAGTGAACTTTTTATCTCCATTATAATGACATGAACGGCAGGGCAAAGATATAATTGTGTGTCAGAAGTCGGAGCTAATTTCTGCACTGGTGATCACAGAACCTCTAAGAACAAAATGTGTATTTATTGCATCATTGTCGGAAGGAGACATGACATGTGAGTGTTCAAATTTCCCATGCTAGCATATAATATTTAAGACGCTTCTGGTAGGAGTCTGTTGTGTACGTGGCAAGCAACATAATTCAGTGTAAAACAGGGGTAAATGGAAATAAGAATGATTTCTGATTGTATAGGGACCTTGAGGGAGAAACAAAGCTCCTGAATTTGTACCAAAGCTTAATGCATAGCTGCAAATCTCTTGAATGTATTCATTTATTTAAAATGTATTTAAAGAGAATCTGCCCTATTCATGTGAGACTTTGTGCAAAGAAGTATATTTTACAAAATGATGTAAAATAAAGTTTCGTCTTCGGTTGGAGGCATCTGTAGATTCCAGGAGAATGCAAATTAGAAAAGGAAACAGTTCTAAAGTACAATACCGACAGGGTCTTAATGCTGGATAATAACCATCTCCAAGAAGTGTTGCCTATTGATGATTACACACTTGTAAAATAAAGCAATGTTGCTTCTCCCAGGTTAACAGTGACAGCCAGAAGGATGTTTTCCCCTCTCCCAGAGTCACACCAATACACTTCCAGGAATACCCCAGAGGAGACACCCTCAGAATGGAGGTGTCATTTGTCATCTGTCCATTTTGTCGTTGATTTTAAGGTATTAATTAATGCCGGGTCCCGACTCTGAAGATTAATTCAGACCTGACTCTTCTTTTGATTTTTGATTGTAAATAGTATGGATCTACCATGACGGAAAGGCTGAGGTCAGAGGGCACAGGTTCCCTGGATGTAAGATTGACATTAGGAGGTATTTTCAGTACAGTTAACATTGAGAGAATTTGGAAATGGCACTGCATAGGCATTGAAATTCCTCTCTGCTCTTTTTTTAGCCTGCCCTTTAACACACTTGCAATTTTTAAAATTCCCTTTAAGCTAAAATAATGTGTAAGAAAATCGATAGGAAGAGTAGGCACTAAGAAAATGGTGGTAAGGGATTTGATGGAACGCGGTACTCAAGATTGTGCACAGGGGGACTTCAACCTGTAGTGAGCAGCCAGTAATAAAATACAGGAGAAAGTACAGCTGAATGGGAGTAACATTCAGGCATCAGGCATCAATACTTGTGAGTGGCATCAAGACCCAGAGATTAAACTACAGCATTTCACTCGCTGTCCGCAATATTTTCTTAACATATGTTGTGTTTGCAAAAGGCAAACGGTAGAGTTGAAACTTCATTGATTGACGATAGTAAAGAGCCATCCTAATGGTCCCTCAGCAGCATATTGCTCACTTAAGATTGACACAGAGTTGTTGCAGGAAAACATGTTGCAGGAGAGAAATGGAGTTCTCAGATGTTTTCAGTTATATTTCATATAGTGTTCACAGAATAATGGATACCTGTGAAGTTGTCATAAGACTGTAATGTACAGGATCTTGCCATCTTAAACTGCAAAATTGTGTTGAAAAGGATTAAGTGAGCCCCAAGATCTTTGTACTGACTTGAGCTTTCACCATGGTGCTTTTCTAGACTATTTGCACAGTGTCATACATTTTGCCGATAAAAATATAACATGATTTTTCAACTTTGTGCTTCTGTAAGGAATGGTGATCTGCCAAAGCTGAGAACAAACATCTAGCTACTCGCTGCACGTGACTTCCCAAGTATTTAAGGGTAAGGAGGGATTTGCAAAGCATTTTGCTTCTTACCTTGTAAATATAAACTGGAACCTGCCTGCCTCAATTGAAGCCAGAGCACTAGATGGAGCACTATCAAAGAGGAACAGACATCTTGCTTATTCCCCTCCCGACCCAAATAATCTCCTGCTGCACATTTCCATAACAGTGCAGTACGAAACAGAAAGCAGAGGTTCCCTACACTGCAGCTGTGGGAAAAGTATTTGAAGGTGCAAAGGTGGAGAATTCTTTAAAGCAGGTTTTCAAAACATACAGAACATGAGATAAAATGTGAAAAAAGTTTTAAATTCTGTCCCTGGCTCATTAAAAGATTGCAGCCGTTATAGCGCTGCTATAGAGGTCACAAATAAGTTGTTCATTTTCTATTAGTCAAGCATCTTACATCATGACAACAGATCACTTGATGTTGGAGTTCAGTGAGATAGCTCCCACTTAACCTTTCTGTTCTGCGTACTATTGAATAATAAAAGCAGATCATTTATCACAACTCTTAAGTGCGACAATACTCATTTTGCAACATCTGCCACATTTTTTGGAATCTCAATCAGTAAACACACTTGCTTTTAATGTTGTTTTAATTCTTGATATATATTAGGTTTATGCATGAGCATTCTGAAATTTCCTTGCATATCTGCAACATGTGGTATGCTTGGAGCATGATGTTTTTTAACATCTGTGAGTTATTTGTTAAATGAACTCACAACGCTTTTCATTCTCCTTTTCAACACCAGCCAACTCTTCACACCAGATTACTTCCTCAACCTTATGAAACTCAGTCTTGACCTGTCCAGTTTTCAGAGGATTTGTTACTAATTATGTGAAAGGGATTTTTCTCCCCTCATATTTATGTGGTCTCAGACCTACAGTTGGAACATAACTTGAGGTTGCACAGCAGTGCTCATTTGTAGCCTGATGCTTTCACTGATTGTCCAAAGCTTCATTGATGTTTATCCAGGGTACTGAGTGGCTTAAACCTTGTTGCTTATCATCAAGCATTACTGAAAATAGTACTTCTTTGGAAATTATGCTTCTCCTCTTTGCAATTATATTTCCTTCCTTCTCCTCTGCTTCCCTGAAGTTTTGTCTTTTTTTCGGGGTTTTGGTTTCCACATTTACCTGCCTCCCTCTAATAGCTTGATGAAATTCACATGTGATCCTTGGCAATTTCACAGAGGAGGGCACCATAGCTGAGCCCAGTCCAGATCCCATCTGATACCTATGTTACTGGGCCAGAATTGTGCAGTTCAGTTTCCTCAAGTTGAAATGGAAAGGAATGGCACTGGGCTTCACATTTCTGTGCAGCACCAATGTTTTGCTGCCTCTTATCTCTATTGACACAAACTTTAAATGAAGGAGAAAGTGAGGTCTGCAGATGCTGGAGATCAGAGCTGAAAATGTGTTGCTGGAACAGCGCAGCAGGTCAGGCAGCATTCAGGGAACAGGAGAATCGACGTTTTGGGCATAAGCCCTTCTTCCTGAAGAAGGGCTTATGCCCGAAACGTCGATTCTCCTGTTCCCTGGATGCTGCCTGACCTGCTGCGCTGTTCCAGCAACACATTTTCAGCACAAACTTTAAATGGCCTAGCCAGCAACGTCCATACCCCATGAAGATAGAAAATGTTCAGGTGTTTGCTTATACTTTTTCTTTCATCCAATTTGTTCTCAATCATTTGGTGCAATTACCCCTGGTCTAGCTCACCATCCATAAGTCCAGGATGCAAAGACCTCTGAGCAGACTTCCTTCAATATCTAGGTAAAAACAATGACTGCAGATGCTGGAAATCAGATTCTGGATTAGTGGTGCTGAAAGAGCACAGCAGCTCAGGCAGCATCCGAGGAACAGTAAAATCGACGTTTCGGGCAAAAGCCCTTAATCGGGAATAAAGGCAGAGACCCTGAAGGGTGGAGAGATAAGCTAGAGGAGGGTTAGGGTGGGGAGAAAGTAGCATAGAGTACAATAGGTGAGTGGGGGAGGGGATGAAGGTGATAGATCAGGGAGGAGGGTGGAGTGGATAGGGGGAAAAGAAGATAGGCAGGTAGGACAAGTCATGGGGACAGTGCTGAGCTGGAAGTTTGGAACTGGGGTGAGGTGGGGGAAGGGGAAATGAGGAATCTGCTGAAGTCCACATTGATGCCCTGGGGTTGAAGTGTTCCGAGGTGGAAGATGAGGCATTCTTCCTCCAGGTGTCTGGTGGTAAGGGAGTGGCGGTGAAGGAGGCCCAGGACCTCCATGTCCTCGGCAGAATGAGAGGGGGAATTGAAATGTTGGGCCACAGGGTGGTGTGGTTGATTGGTGCGGGTGCCCCGGAGATGTTCCCTAAAGCGCTCTGCTAGGAGGCATCCAGTCTCCCCAATGTACAGGAGACTGCATCGGGAGCAACGGATACAATAAATGATATTAGTGGATGTGCAGGTAAAACTTTGATGGATGTGGAAGGCTCCTTTAGGGCCTTCAACATCTGACTAACAGTCACACCTAGGTGGTAAATATACATTATCCAGCAATTCATTGATTACTTCCCACAACCAGTGGATATAGAAATCTCACCATTCCATCTCCCTTATGCAATATTGGCCTATTTAATATATTCACCTTTCACTACCTTATCCAAGTGACCATTGTTCACAAGAGAGCTTAACAGTGAGCATTAACTAACGTTAAGTCAGTGGGCAAAGGTCTGGCAGATGGAATACAATGTTAATTAATGTGAAGTCATCTATTTTGGTAGGAGTAACAGTAAAAAGGACAATTACTTGATGGTAAAAAGTTGCAGCACGCTGCAATGCAGAGGGACCTGGGTGTCCTTGTGCATGAATCACAGGGGGTTGATCTGCGGGTACAAAAGTTAATTAGGAAGGCAAATAGAATTTTGTCCTTCAATGCTAAAGGGATTGAGTTTAAAAGCAGGGAGGTTATGTTCCAGTTGTGCAGGGTGCTGGTGAGGCCATACCTGGAGAATTGTGTGCAGTTTTGGTCTCTTTACTTGAGCAAGGATGTTCTCGTACTAGAGTGGGTGGGGGGTTGTGGTTTAGAGGGATTCTGGAGTTGAGAGGATTGGCTTATGAGGGGAGACTGAGTAGACTGGGATTATACTCAATGGAATTTAGAAGAATGGGAGGGGATCTTATAAAACATGTAAAATTATGTTTACCTTATCTATTCCCTTCATAGAGAGGTAGTTTCCACTGGCGGGTGAAACTAGGACAAGAAGGCACAGGCTCAAAATTCAGGGGAGTACATTCAGGACTGAATTGAGAAGGAATGTCTTTGCCCAGAGGGTTGTGAATCTATGGAATTCCCTGCCCAGTGAAGTAGTTGACGTTAGTCCAGTCAATGTTTTTAAAGCTAAGATAAATTTGTTTTTTGAACAATGAAGGAATTAAGGGTTATGGTGAGAGGGCAGGTAAGTGGAGCTGAGGCCACAAAAAGATCAGCCATGATCCTATTGAATGGCGGAGAAGGCTCAAAGGGCCAGATGGTCTACTCCTGCTCCTAATTCTTATGTTCTTATGTAGAGCATGGATTGTAAGGAAAAATACAGTCAAGAATAATCCTATTGACACTCACTTGTGTGCACACCCTCAGTTCCACAAGAGCCTCTGGCTAGCGGTCAGGCAAGCTGGCTGAGTTGTCGTTTCTCCAAGTCCTCAATCTGGAGCATTGAGAACAACCTTCATTGAGTGCACAATAAATAAACAGGCCATTCGGCCCAACTGGTCTGTGTTGGTGTTTATGCTTCACAGGTCAGCGCCCACCTCCCACCACTTTCTACACAACAAATAACGTCCCTTCTGAGATTAGTTAATTCAGCATAGAATGGAAATCAACCTAGCAGACTGGTCTATATGGCTCACCACACCCAGGATAACCAAGCCATCAAAGAAGGTGTAAAAGAAATGTTTAAAGGAGCCATGAGTTTGGCATTGATCTGAAAATCTCAAACTGTGATTCAGTCTAGAAGTTTACTGGATTAGTGTGTGTTATGGACCAGACCTAAGCCCTTCAAAATATCTTAGGAAGATAGCTTAGACCTTAACGTTTTCTTATTTTAAAGGTAAGTGTAAGGTATTGCATTCCAGATGCAATTTTACTCAACTTTACTTTTGTGTCACAGCATGGTTAGGAAGGTGTTTAGCATGTATGCCTTCATTGTTAAGATGTTTTAGTGTAGGAATTGGGATATCATGCTGATGTTATAGAGGACACTAGTGAGGCCTCTTCTGGAGTATTGTGTCCAGTTCTGGTCACACAGAAGAGGGAAGGATATTATTAAGATGGAGACAGTTCAAGAGAGACTTATCCGGATGTTGCCAGGAATGGAGGGGTTGAGTTATAAGGAGAGGCTGGATAGGTTGGGACTTTTTCCACTGGAGAATAGGAGGTTGAGAAGTGACTTTTTAAAAATCATGAGGAGTATAGATAAGGAGAATGACATGTGTTTTTTTTTCCTAGAGTAGGGGATTTCAAGACGAGAGGGCATATTTTTAAGGTGAGAGGAGAAAGATTTAAAAAAGACATGGGGTCAATTCTTTACCAGGAGAGTGGTTCGTGTGTGGAATGAACATCCAGAGGAAGTGGCAGATAGGGGTACAGTCAACAATGTTTAAAAGACATTTGGATAAGTTCATGAATAAGAAATGTTTGGAGGGATATGGACCAAGTGCAGGCAGGTGAGGTTAGTTTAGTTTGGGATTATGGTCAGCGTGGACTGGTTGGACTGAATGGTCTGCTTCCATTCCAAATGACTCTATGATTCTACAAACAAACTTTATTTTTGAACTACAGTTAAAATACAGACACAATAAAAATAAAAGAACTGGCTTAACTGTAACCCTATGGAAATAAAACAGAACAAAAAACAACACATCACAGGAACAGGCCCTTCAGCACTCCAAACCTGTGCTGACACATTTTGCCCATCCATACAAAAGCTGTGATCACTTTCAGGATAGGTATTGTTTGGTTCCCTTCCTATTCATGTATTTGTCTCAGTGTTTCTTGAATGCTGCTTTTGTATCTCCTCCTTTGGCAGTGCGTTCTGACACTCTCCACCCTTTGTGCAAAAAACTTGCCTCATACATCTCTTGTAAATATCCCTTCTTGCACCTTGAAAATGTGTCCCTAGTAATTGACCCCTCCACGTTGGGAAAAAGCCTCAGACTCTCCACTCTGTCTATGCTATTCTCAATCTTACAAACATCTATCAGATCGTCCCTCAATCTCCTGCAGTCCAGTGAAAACAAACCCAGTCTATCCAATCTTTCTTCATTGCTAAAATCCCCCATATCCTTGTAAACCTTTTCTGTACCCTCTCCAAAGCATCCACATCTTTCTGAAAGTGTGGTGACCAGAATTGTACGCTATATTCCCAGTGTGGCCAAAGTAAAGTTCTATAAAACTGCAGCATAACTTATCTATCCTTATAGTCAATGCACTTTCCAATGAAGGCAAGCATGCCATAGGTCTTTTTTACCTCAATTACCTTCAGTGATCTGTGGACCTGCACATCCAGATCCCTCTACCTATCCAGACTCCTAAGGGTTCTGTCATTCACTGTATAATTTCCATCTGTACGTCACTTCTCATTTATCAGAATTGAATTCCATTGCCATTTTTATGCCCCTGTCTCCACCTGATCTATACCGTGCTGGACAACTAATCCAGATCTGTATTCATCTTGCTAGCTCACCCCGATACCATGTGATTTTACCTTTTGTACCAGTCTGCCATGTGGGACCTTGTCAAAGGCTTTACTGAAGTCCATGTTGACATCAACCACTTTTTCATCATCAATCATCTTTGTCACCTCCTCAAATTCAATCAATTTAATGAGACATGACATCCCCCATACAAAACCGTGCAGTCTATAGCTAATAAGTCCACTTGCTTTTAAATGTGTATAGAATCTTTTCCAATAATTTCCTGACCACTGACATGAGGCTCATCAGGCTATAATTTCCTGGATTATGCAAGCTATCTTCTTAAACAATGGCACAACATTGGCTATTCTCCAGCTCTCTGGGATCTCACCCATGGCCAAAGAGGATACAAAGATGTCTATCAAAGCTCCAGCAATTTGTTCTCCTGGATGCCTCAATATTCTGGAATAGATTCTATCAGAATCTGGGGACATATCTAGCTTAATACTTTTTAAGATGCTCAACACCTCTTCCTTTTTTTAAAATAGCAAATGGAAATGCTCAACAAAATAACTTAGATTAATTACTACCAATTAGCTGTTCCAACATAGTAACATCCCATAAACACACCCAGGGCAAAGGCATATTCAGTAAAATAGATTGTGTCACATACAATTCTAGCAGCAGGATGAAAATCCCAGCTTTTGGCTGTTACAGAGAGAAGATAAAGAGCTTCTACATTCAGTTTCAAGACTCCAGTAACTGCAGAAAGCTAAAACTAAAAATCCTGTTTCTATGGGAGCTTGGCCTAACCCATTCAAGCTGCTTCTATTGTGCCAACTTTTAAAAAAACTCAGAGGCTTCACAAACTGTTTACTTTATTGGCATTGAGCAGCTCGCACAGCTCCTCCGTCTCAACCTTTCTTCAGGAAAAAAAAGGACAAAATATATCATTTCGTCACAGTGTGAGGATCCGTGAAACAAGCTGTCATAATCTGCAATTCAGTACCTGTAAGAGACTGGAAGGAAATTTTACATTAACTTTCACAGAACAGTCATATTGTCCAATTAGCCTCCATTAATGCTGCATCATTTTATGAAGCAGCTTTCCACCATTTAAATGAAGTGAATCCAAAGATATAAAATTGATGATAAATAACATGGAATAAATAATATTAAATGAGGCATATACAGTAGGACCAGCCCAAATTTTTATGTCGGTGTTAGATAATGCAAATATTATAGTGAGTCTATATGCTTCCATTCCCATTCCTTCTTACTGTATAGTGAAAAACAGATGTTTCAATGGATTGAGTTACTAAATAAATGCTCAGTTGCTTTCCACAAAACAAGTTTTGTTTTATTTTACGTTTAGTCAAAGCTGTTGGCTGTAAAGTGGAGTGAAGAGATGTTTAAAGCCAGAAAGAAAAACACGTTTTGGTCCACAAGCAATCAGGCACTGAGAAGCCTGGATTTTACTTCCATATCTGAGGTAAATAGATTTTAAAGATGCAGAATGGACGGGTCATGTATAGAGAATTGGATCACAGCATTTGATCAGATAGCTGAGGACAATGAGGTGGTGAGGCCATGAGTCAAAACATCCTGGTAGAATTTGCTTGCAGCACAGATGACATGAATCAGGTGAAAGACTTTGACCCAATATACTGCTTTCATGTTAGCGTTAAACTACACATTCAGATTTTTCCCAATCTCCAAAGGTCTGAATTACGTATGAAGGATTTTGCAGTCCTTGAACCTGACAATTGATCTCAGCCAGGAGAAAGTGAGGACTGCAGATGCAGGAGATCAGAATCAAAACGTGTGGCGCTAGAAAAGCACAGCCGGTCAGGCAGCGTCCAAGGAGCAGGAGAGTCGATGTTTCAAACATAAGCTGTTCATCAGGAATGACAATTGATCTCAGCCATTGAAATTTTGGTCCTAAACATGCAAATTCCTTTTCAACCCTTACAATCTTCTCCAGCTGTAAGAGCTGAAACTCAGTGGAGGTGGTTAGTATTATATCTGTTAGCTGATTTTCCTTTCTAATTTGAGCAAAATCCATATCCCATACCCAGGGAAATTGAGAACAGATGCCCAATTACATCCCAATTGTTTTTACTGTTCTTTTGACTTCAATGGTACCAATACATTTGATGTTGTGTGCATGCCCCCATCTCTCAAACACCCACCTCTCAACTCCCAACCCCCACCCCATCTCACTCCTGTTTTTTTTGTGCAATGGATTTAGCCAGAATCGAGGCTCAATTCTTCCACGTAGGGTATCAATGTGTTGTTTGATTTATCAAGACTGCTCATGACTCAATAGAGTTGAAAAGCTGTAAACTGTGGTAATTGTTCTGATATTCTTTCTTGTGGTACAATAAAGCATGAACAACATTTGACACAAAAGTGCTGCATGTTTGTCATAAATGGACATTCAGCAACTCCATTAATACACATTCCTGCATTTTGCAGAATGAACTTTTAAGTTCAGGTCAGCTGTGTTCAACTGACATTTATATTTATCTTAGTTGATTTGCGAATTTTAGAAATATTGTTTTGCATCTGTGTTCAGCTTTATCTAGCATACTAATAATGATATATCAACGTGCATAGATGTCAGACTAAATGTCCAAAATGAAACAACCATTCAATACTTTTCAGCTTCATCCTGAATAGAGATGCACATTTCCATGTGCAAAATGCTCTGATCAAACAACAATTAAGCTCTGAGAACCCCTCAGATTGTTTTCAGATATTCAAAGAGTGATAGGGTAGCAGGTCATCTGATACCTCAAAGAATGGCCATCCCTGCTCTTTTGGGAGCCCCATAATCAGAATTACAAGGCTTGGCCAATGGTGAATCCAAGGAATTTTCTTCAGTGATGGAGGGAGAACCTTGGTGGAGCAAAGACTGCTTTAGAATTGGGGGATTCTTTGGAAAGAGGACTTTTGCATTTCATTTACCACACATGAACAAGCCAATGGGAGAGTATTTTGTGTATACTCTTCCTTTATCATAATGGTCATTGATGGTGCCTCCTGAACTTGCGGTTACTTTCAAAAGAACAGATGACCATCCTTTGAGGTCTCAAGGAACTGGAAAGGAAAGCATAAGATCTCGAGGATATAGAGAAATGAGCAAAAGGTCTCCTTAGCCTGATCACCACTACAATGCTGGAGAAATAGGTAAATGGAAGGCAGACAATTAGATCATTGTGCAAGCGCTGGTATTGGTTTTTCAATTGGAGCTATGTTTCCAAATCATATTTTCATATCCTTTCACTGTCACTTTTTATAATCTTCCTTTTCACTTCGGCACTTAATTTCCTTTCATATAGTATTATGCTACCAGCCCAACAGTCAATTTGAGTAAAAAGGTTATGTTTTCCAGTAACCCAACAGGTGATAAACTTTCTTCTCAATTCTTTTACTTCTATGTAATAGCAATTAAAAAAAAGACTTGTGTTTATATGGTGGCTTTCATGACCATAGGGTCAATGAATCTTAAGCCCTGGTCCCAGAACTAGGATGTCATCCTTTCTGGACCTTTTGCACGTGTCTTATTCTATGATAGACAAGGTGGCAGTCACGTGACTACAGTAAGCCAGCAAGTACATTTAGATATTTTCATGCAGTAGCATTTGCAGTTATAAGTTATGCAAGTTGCCCAATATATGTTATTAGAAAGATACAAATCATTAATAAAACAATGTATTCATTCAAGTAAGTTCTATTTTCTTCCATTTCCTCACACACATTACATATATAGTTTTTAATGCATGCAGGTCCCCAAATGGTACACATGCAAGTTTCCATTGGTGTTTCTTCTGTATCGACTCATTCCTAGGGTGGCACTCCTTTTCCAGGGTGTGCCATCACCATGGCAAGAACTGTTATGATGATTACAGTTTGGGGCTATTTTTGCTGGCGTGTCAGAGGCTGGGGGGTGAGAGGTTTATAAAATCATGAGGGGCATGGATAGGGTGAATAGCCAAGCTCTTTTCCCCAAGATGGGGGAATCCAAAACTAGATGATGTAGGTTTAAGGTGAGAGGGGAAAGATTTAAAAGGGACCTAAGGGGCAACCTTTTCACACAGAGGATAGTGTGCGTATGGAATGAGCTCCTAAAGGAAGAGGTGAAGGCTGGTAAAATTACAACATTTAAAGGCATCTGGATGGGTACATGAATAGTAAGGGTTTCGAGGGATATGGGCCAAATACTGGCAAAGGGGTCTAAATTTATCTAGAATATCTGGTTGGCATGGGCAAGATCGACCGAAGGGTCTGTTTCCGTGTGTATAACTCTATGACTCTATTTGCGTTATTAGAGAAAAGAGGGCCCATGGGACTGATGGTCATTCTGGGATCTGTACACGTGGTGAGTTCACTTCTTCCTCAGCTGCTGCCTGCAGTGTAGCCACAATTTTTTTTTAATTGTGATTGCAAAACTATATTTAGTTGTTGACATTTACTGTGTACAAGTGAAATAACAATTGCTCTCCACTGGTCCCAAGTTATCATGTGGTCTACCACTTATTGACAGCAATGAACAATTGCACTTTGACTGACTCTGCAATGCTCAGCTTGGCAATGAAATGTCAGTCTTTATCAAAGTGAAATTTGACTTTCTGTCACTTCGCCTTGAACTTACCCCTCGTACTGTTACTACTTATGACTTCAGTGGGCTTTGTTTTGCTCTTAGAAGAACAGTTTTGCGGTGTGACATTAGTCTTTGAACTGGTCCATTTTCCATGTCTTCAGTCGGTAAATTTCACCACTTGAGGACTGCCTTACAGAAGTCTGACTGGATTTTCTCTATTTCATTATGATCCATTTGACATATCACCATCTTTCTATTTGACTGGGATAATGGAGATAATGTATGGTGTTGCATTTCTCAATCCCTTGTGAAGTGACTCAATTCTTCTTTTGTGAGTTGAAGGGTATTGTTGCTCATCACCGTGGCTGAAATGCCACAATAACTGAAATGTTCTTTCAGGCATTCTGCAATCTTATTGGTAGTCATTGATGTAGGCTGGTTTCACTTTCAGTTGTCCGAATAATTAATGGCATGGAAAGGTAATCAATTCCTGGGAGAGTGAAGAGGTCTACTCCAATCTTCATCCATGATCTGTCTGGGATATCCTGTACCAAAAGCAGATCTTAAGTAATCTAATCTAATCTATAAAAGCAGATCTTTAGCTTGCTTAGCTATGTAATTGCACTGGCTAATATATTCATTCATCTCATTGTTCATATTTAGCTAGTAGAGGCATTCTCTTCCCTTCCTCAGACGAGACAGAGTTCTATTGCAGCTTACATGGATGCACATTAGCATCTCCTTTCTCATCTCCTAAGTGACTTCTAGAGCTTTTGTATAAGATGCCATCTTAACCCATGAAATATACAACAAGATGCAATTTTCCAAATATTGCAGGGATTCATGAAAGAACAGTGATATGAGTAAGATATTTTTCCATCAGATTCAATGTCTTTGTTGGGTTGATGGCTTCCAGAACTATTTCTTCTCAGGCATATGAAGATTTTACACTCCTTTCTTACATTCTTGACTTTCTTCACAAGGAGTACTGCTATCAACAACACCTTGACAATATATATGTTTCCTGTGCTTTTATAACAGGTCTAGGTGATATCTTTGCAAATGAAGTCTGCATTCTTTGTAGACACTTTGGAACACATAGAAGCAGTTAGAAAAGGCTGCTTTGAAATTATTTGTCACTCAGTTGGCTGGGTGGCTGGTTTGTGAAACAGTGATGCTAATATCATGGTTAAATTCCTGCATTGTCTGAGGTTATCATGCAGAACTGTCCTTCTCAATACTCTTACTTTAACTGAGGTGTGGTGACCCTCAGTTTAAACCATCACTTATCTTCTCTCTGTAATGAGAAAGTAGGATTATAGAGGCTTCACCTTTAGTCAGATTCCACCTACCTTTGATTCTCTCTCAAACAGGGTTTGATTGAAATGCTCACAAGCAAAGATAATAGCAGATACTTTGTCTCTATCTGGCCATAACTTTGAGGAAAATCATCAGGTTTGGCAGCATTATTAGGGAGAAAACAGAGTTAATGCAGAACTGAAAGCAGCTGTGAAAGGGTGGTATTTATGCTGATGACGCAGAGAGGGGAATGCAGTGGATAGAGTGACTGGAATACATGGAGCTGTACCGAGAGAGACATAGAAGGGAAGGCAAACAAAGGGATTGCTGATGATGACCCAAGGGGGAGATATATGCTGGGTAGGATTTTAACAAGAATTATGGATTGTTGAGAATGGGTTGGCTTTGCTGGGAGCAACCCATACAAAACAGGACCTAGAAACTCAAGGTCATTTTGACTGACAGAGCTTTGGTGTTCCGCACAGCAGTCACCCAGTCTACGTGATGTCTCCCAGTGTAGAAGAGTGCACATTATGAGCAGTGAATATAGTAGGCTAGATTGAATGAAGTGCAGACAAATCTCTGTTTGACCTGGATAATGAGGATGGAGAAGATTAATAGGTAAGTGTTGTACCTTCTGCAATTGCATGAGTAGTTGCCATGGAGATATGGGGAGATGTTGGGAATGGAGAAGGGGTGGACCAGGGTGTTCTAGAGGGAATAGTCCCTGTGGAATATTGATAAGGTAGAGGAGGGGAATATCTGTCTGGTAGTAGTATCCCACTGGAGATGGCAGAAATAACAGTGTATGATCCTTTGGATGTGGAAGCTGATGGATGGAAAGTGGGGACTTATTGCTGTTATGCGCAAAAGGAGAAGAGGTGAGGGCTGGAGTGCAGGAGATGAATCAGACATGGCTGAGATCACAAAAGGTTACTCAAATTCCTGTCTCACTGGAATCACAATGCAAGCTGATTTCACCATTGACATTATAGCTGTGTGAATCTGGTAAAAGCAGCTCTGGTTCTGTCATCAAATAATCCAGCTATTTCTTCTATAAAGTGATGGTTGCATTCTTGTGCAACCCCATGTTATAGAAAAATCACACTTTAGAAACAGTGCTTAAAGTGTTGGTGATATAATCACGTTACAGCCAATACATGTTTTAAAAGTTTGCGCTTGAGAAACAATGTCCCCAATTTGTCAAACACATTATAGAGAATTTGTACTAATGAAGCACTTGTTATAGAAAAATGACCTGTATTGAACATCCCTAGCAACGAGCCTATGTTGAGGCTCAAACTCTGATGACAAATTAGACAAGAATCTTTCAAAATAGTTCTCAAATCCAATAAATCATTACAATGCTTTCATATTTGTTGGTCACTGCATCTCTGTGCCTGCTCTCACCTCATTAAGACAAAATCTTTTTGTTGTCAGTATATGACTGATCTACTTGACTTCAGGCACCTCCAATTGCATCGTTCTCTGTTCAGCTTCAGGTTCATCTGGCAAGCTCTCTCTGGCAGTCACCCTAAGTTCCAATTGTGGTTTGCAATGGCTTCTTCCATTGTGCCTCTACACCCATAGACTAGCAGATTATCTACAGTAAGTTCCATTACAGGAGGCTCTATGACAATCGCCTGTTAGTTCAGTTGGCTGAATGGCTGGCATGCAGTGCGATACTAACAGCTTGGGTTCAATTCCCACACTGACTGAGATTAATGTGAAGGACACTCCTTCTCAATCTCTACCCTCACCTGAGGTGTGGTGACCTTCAGGTTAAGCCCCCATCAGTCATCTCTCTCTAATAAGAGAGCAACCATGCAGTCCAGTAGGACTATGATGACTTTATTAATGGAGCAGTACAAATGCCAAGCAGCATGTACAACCATCTGTATGTTTTAAATGACCTTAGAAAACTGCTGCTTTCATCCAGCTTCACTTACAAGTAACCATCCTTGGTAGATGCCACATTGTTCTCAGAATCTTCATCTATTTCAAGAAGGTTTCACCAAGAAGACATCCAAAGCCAATAAAAACAATGAAATTAAATAAAATGTGTAAACGTCTAGGACCTGTTCAGCTGTCAATTGGTTCATGGATGTTTTCTTTATGGCAATACGCATGTAGCTTCTTGTAATGGGCTGCACAGTGGCTCAGTGGTTTGCACTGTTGCCTCACAGTACCAGGGATCCGGGTTCAATTCCAGTCTAGGGTGACTGTCTGTGCGGAGTTTGCACATTCTCCTGTGTCTGTGTGGGTTTTCTCTACCCACACAGACACAGGAGAAACCAGTGGTTTCCTCCCACAATCTGAAGATGTTCATGTTAGGTGAACTGGCCATGCTAAATTGCCCATAGTGTTAGGTGCATTACTCAGAGGGAAATGGGTCTGGGTGGGTTACTCTTTAGAGGGTCGGTATGGATTTGTTGGACTGAACAGCCTGTTTCCACACTGTAGGGAATCTATTCTAATTAGAAACTTTTCTTTTGTGTGATGTTCTCTACAATATTTACGTCCTAGCCTTGTTGGGAATATTGTTTCCTTCCTCTCATATTGTTGTTTTTCATTTGACCTGGAATGTCTCTCAGCATAATAAAAGCCTCATTTGTTTTCCCAGTAATATAGACCAGCTCATGATTCCTGAAGAAGGGCTCATGCCCGAAACGTCGATTCTCTGCTCCTTGGATGCTGCCTGACCTGCTGCGCTTTTCCAGCAACACATTTTCAGACCAGCTCATGATTGACAACTTCAGAATTTCTGCACATGTTGACAGCTTTGAGAGCACAGTCTTTTTGTTCTGCAGATCTTCTGTCATGGTAGGATCTCTTGAAATAATCCAAAGTCTGATGAGATCAATTTTCAGTTATCCAAACTCTCAGGATTCAAGAGACCATAAGATATAGGAGCAGCATTAGGCCATTCAGCCCATTGAGTCTGCACCACTATTTGGTCATGCCTGTTATGTTTCTCAACCCAAATCTTCTATCTTCTCACTATAACCTTTGATCCTTTATTTATCAAGAACCTACCTATCTCTGTCTAAAATATACTCAGCGAACTGGCCTTCATAGCTTGCTGTAGCAATGAGTTTCACACAGCCATCATCTTCTGGCTGAAGAAATTCTCCCTTATCTTAGTTCTAAAGAGTTGGGCCTTTACCCTGAAACTGTGTCCTCAGTCTTAGTCTCTCCTGATAGTGGAAACTTCTTCTCCACATCCACTCTATCCAGTCCTCTCAGTATTCTGTGAGTTTCAGTCAAGTCCCCCTCATCGTTCAAAACTCCATTGAGTATGGACCCAGAATCCTTAACTCACTCCTCATTTGTCAGCCCAGTGACTGGCTATTTACAGCTCTGACACACCACATATTTCTACTTGAATGTAGAAGTGTGATCACATAAGACTCTCCCCTTCCTCTTGAGCCATGATGTTGAATACGCACTGCTGATGAATGACTTTTATCTGGGTTCAAACTGTACTTCCAAAGGCTCTAAAATCTCTCCTGACTAGCTGTTTTTGTTCCTTAATATGATCTACGCTGCAATACAGCTTCTAGCACATGTTCCCTAACACTAAAATCAGGACTGCAACTCTTATTTGTTAAAGTTTTTCAAAAATAATTCTGTTGTTTTTTTTCATAATTTTGCCCAATTTTTTCTCATGCCTTTTTTCATTTCCATAGCAGCAGGTAATAATTCTGTTGTTTTTTTTCATAATTTTGCCCAATTTTTTCTCATGCCTTTTTTCATTTCCATAGCAGCAGGTATTGGAAAAATGCACAGTCACTTTGACTCACTTAGTAATTCAAAGTTGCACATTGATGTTTCTTTTAACTACTTCCTTGTTGTTTTCGTTTCAGGACTGATTCGCTTACAGCTCTGACACACTTTTTCAGCTGTGCAATTCTGACACCATGTTTCAAGTGATTTGTTTGTAATGGCCCCCATAGACTGCACACAAAGTCACTTCCAACAGAGGTAGATGTCACAAAGCTATGGCAAACCAGTCAGAACATGAAGGTTGCAATTGCATTCCTCCAAACAATAGTCTGGCAACGGCCTCTTAATTTGACACCATCAGTAAAATCCTGTCTACAGTTCTACCATCCAGGTGACATTGTGGCTCAGTGGTTTGCACTGCTGCCTCACAGCACTAGGGTTTGATTCCACCCTCAGGTGACTGTCTGTGTGGATATTGCACGTTCTCCCCGTGTCTGTGTGGGTTTTTTCCAGGTGCTCTGGTTTCCACCCATAGTTCAAGGATGTGCAAGTTAGATGGATTGGCCATGCTAAATTGCCCATAGTGTCCAGGGATGTACAAGCTGGGTGGATTATCCATGGAAATGCAGGGCTATGGTAGGTGGGTGGGTCTGGGTGGGATTCTCTTCAGAGAGTCAGTATGGACTTGATGGGCTGAATGGCCTTCTTCGACACTGTAGGGATTCTATGATTTGCATGTTTGGTTTTGGGGCTTGCATTTGGTCATGGCTGATGTACCCACTGTGTACAGGGTGTTACCTTAATTAGCATGAAGTTCTAGAAAGCCCTGTAGATTTAAGTTTCAGTCATGACTGCATTACATCATGACACAGTTGGGTACATCATATAAATTTAATAGGTATAATCAGTGATATTTGATGCTAGGGTTATCTATTAAGCTCATAGAGATCAAAGTTACAATAACTGATTTAGAAACCCCAATGTACATTCTCGGGGTATTAAGGTCTTCTCAACAGTTATTAATCATTTTGACATTTGTAACTAATTAAGTCTACAGCTCACAGGAGACTACAGTGAATACATAAAAGACTAATCATTTGTTCCCAGAACACCTCTCCTGGATGGCCTACCCAAATAAGTCAATGACTTCTGTCTATTCCAGGGTGCTCTGGGAATTTTACTCATGCTTTTTTGATCATACATAAGTCCATCCATTTTTCTAAGAACAAGTGGATTTCACAACAGAATAGTATCAACAGTTTCAGTATCTCATTTTCATGCTTTGTGCTTTAATTGAACCATATGATTGAGCATTATGAACAGCAAGCCCCGGTTTAGATAATTTTTTATGAGAGAAATCTCAAAATGGTCCCTATTGGACTCAACTTGATGCACATTGCATCAGAAGTTATAGTAGAAGTTGTTGGGGGAAGGAGATAATTAACTTTTATCTCATGTGACAGCAACATAGTTCTGTCTTAGCTTTGAATATTTTTGTTTGCTTTCCATAAGTCAAGGGAACTGATCAGTATTCAAAACAATTCTATTCTCTAAACCCTCAGATTCTCTAAATTCTCAGATTCCAAATCCAATGGTTCAGACTGGAAAGTCAGATGTGCTAAACCTGACACTTTATACTTAAGTGGCTACAGATGGGACCCTTGACAACAAAAACAAATAGGGAAAGTCAAAGTCTCAACTGTCTGCTCAGAATATGCAATAGCCCTTTCCATGCTCAAAAAATGGTGCTATCCTCCAACAAAATGTTTTAGTTTGAAGAGAAATTATACCTTAGGCCATTTTGTCTTGCAATCTTTCAGCATAACATGAAATACAGGGTCAGTTTCAGGAGTAAACATATCAATGCACAGTACTGATTTGTTCTGGCCTCCTTAAAGATTAACCCTTTTAAGTGCTTTGTTACTTCATTGGAAGTTTGTCACATTGTTCCCTTAGCAGACTGTTGCCCAGAGCTTAACCAGTAATGTAAGCATGTGTGTGAAGTGACACAGTTAATGTGTGATTCCATCCATCAAATTTGTCGTGAAATTTGTGATTTCAACATAGCTACAAAGATTAGGCAGCCCAAGAGTTGGCTACTGCAACGGTTGTTTCTTCAGCTCCTACAGAATAATATTCTGGCAAATCAAGCTATTCACTGTTTCAGAAGCTGAACATGCCTGAGAAAGATATCAATATGAAAGCACAATCCTTTTAATTAGATGGAGTCATGTCGACCTCTCACTGTACTTTCTCCTCGCTGCTGCATAATAGCAGCAAGATTTGTTCACTGGGTCGGAATTTTGATCGAATGGTCTGAGCTGAAGGATTTCATTTTTCTGGCTGAACCACATGTTGCCTTTGAAGTACTACCTCATTCAAGGAAACATGAAATTAATCTTCAGGTTCACTTATAACCAATAGACCCCAGAGCTGAAACTTGAATGCAACTGTCATTACCAGTACAGAATGTTATGTACGCTGAGAATAAGAGGAATGGTCTCGTAATAGCAATCCCCATTCCTTTATTGAGAATCGAGGTACAAATGAAAACATAGAGAAAAGGTTTAGCATCAACAATATGTGATCTAAAAAGTAAATTATGAGTTATAAGTTTCATTGTAAATGTAATATAGAAATTCATGCTCTGATGGTGTTAATTAGTGATGATGTAGTTAAGCAAAATCAATGCAATCTTCCAGCCTGACATGATCTTAGAAATAATTTCAGCATGTGATCCAGCCATTAATGCATTTGGAATGAGTTTTGCCTTTGAAATGTTACCTGACTGCTGTAATGTAATTCTTGTAAGTTGAGCATTGCCTGTTAAGATTTCATTAAAGGGAATAAAATGAAAATTCTCTCCCATTGGAAAATGTATTGACTGAAAAATTAAGCCATGTTAGAGCATCCCTGCCCATATTAAAATTGGAGCAGTCATTTCACTTGGCAGTAGCTAGTGGAAACAGTAACACCATTGCAAGTAGCTGAAGGATCAGGTTACTGAGCTGTCCCATAACCAGGCCAGTTTTGTTTAGAAACTCCTAGTTACATGAAGAGATATTTAATAGGCCAGACAAGGATAAGAGCAAGTATTGTTTTCGTTAACTCCTACACGTGGCTCTAAATGAAGCATGAATGAGTTTGTGTAACTTTCCTCGGGGTTAAGAGGAGGTCACAAAGGTTCCATTCCTTGGCCTTGCACCAATTTTGTGAAGTTGTGAGTGAGCACCGCAGGCTCATGGGAGTTTAGCCAAATAGCTGCTGCGTATTATAGTTCAGTAAGACTTTTTCTGCTCGGATCTAAAGTAATAAAAGGTGAAGACAAAACAAAGCTAGAGTTCAGCCTTTTGAAAGGAGGGGATTTGATAATGTTGCTTCTGCAGTGAGATCAGGCCATGAGTGTACGTTTCTGAAATTACACTGATCTGACTGGAAGGATCATAGTTGAAAGGGGCTACTGTTTTGTCAGATGGTACATTTGATGAAATAATCATCAAATTAAATTGCCACCACTTCCCACAGGGTTGTGGCTGTGAATGAGTGCAAAGGAACAGGTGGTGGAACATATTAGGATGTGAAATTCATTACTCCCAAGTTTCGACGGTCTGATGTCATGAGATGTTCAGTGACCTTAGGGCAAGAGATCTCATTGAAGTATGGCTTCAAAACAAAAAGAGTTGGCAGAGAATTTTCTGAATATTTTTTCAGCCTCTGCTGTTCCATTGCCCAATTATGAAGATTGAACGCTACACACAAGCCTCTGTTGCAAAAAAACAAGGTGTATGGGAAAGACAAGTAAAAGATGTGCTAGTGGCTGAGTGGCATTGTCCCAACCTATGAGCCAAGTGGCCTGGGTTCAAGTTGTACCTGCTGCAGAGGTGTATAATGATGTTGCTGAACAGGCTGATTAAAAAAGTAAGTTGTACTGATGAGGAATTTCACTGAGCTAGTATCCAAAGGAGGTAGCAATCAAACTAATCAATTCTTAGTGAGCTTTCCTTTCACCACACTGTTCCATACCCTATCCAAGATATGTACACTCTTCTAATTCTGGCCTGTTAAGCTTCCACAACTTTAATTGCTTTTTCATTGGTTGAATAGGTCCCAAGCTCTCGAATTCTGTCCCTACATCTCTCCAAGTCTTTATCTCACTTTACCCCTTTAAGTCATTCCTTCAAAAACCCTCTTTGACCAAACCTCTGATGCAGTAACTTCTTATGAGCCCCCATGTAATAGTTTGTTTTTAAATGCTTCTGTGAATCAGCTTGGGAAGTTTCTTCACATTAAAGGGTGCTGTATAAATATAAGTTGCTGTTGTTCATTATTTCACATTGAAAAGCTGCAAGTTTGGGATCAGATACCCACAAATAAGTGAGTCATTTATATTTACATGCCCCCTGAGACCAGCATCCAGTACACTTTGTGCATTGTCCAGGTCCATACTTATTTATAGTTTCACTTGGATTTGGGAGTGGGAAAGAATTCGGAGCTGGGAAAGGAACTTAAACAAAATGTAGTCAGCAAGTTTCAATGTCAAAGAGACTGCAAAAGGAAATAAAAGGCAAGAGTCCAGCTACAGTTAAATAGTATGGTATTTAGTCTTGCATGACTATGGGATGAAGCTGCAAATTGCAGTCTTGACACTAAAATGATTGGTCCTGGTATGTTTTCAACATAGTGAAATGATAAAAAAAAGCATTCATATTTCTGAATTCAATCTCAATAGTAAAAATTAACTAATAGGGAATAGGAGCCAATGATCATACAGCCCTCGAGTCTCCTCCTCTGCCATTCAGAACAATCATAGCTGAACTTCACCTTCATCTCTACTTTCTCATCCAGCTTCCCTTATTCCCTAATGCCCTGCAAGAGACCAAAAATCGTCCTGACTCAACTTTAAATATGTTTAATGATGGAGCATCCACAACCCTCAGAGACAGCGAATTCTAACAGTTCACAACACTTTCAGTGAAAAGAAATTATCTTTATCTCAGACCTAAATAATTGGCCCCTAATCCAGAGATAGTGTTCCCCTGCCCAATTCTAGATTCCCAGCCAGATGAAACAATCACTCAATGTCTACCCTGTCAAATCCCTGCATAACCTTGAAAGTGTCACCAAGGTTATCTCACATTCTTCAAATCTCCAGAGAATGTCCACCCAATCTATTCACTCTCACCACCACTCTCTCAATGAAGGGGCCATGTTACGCTCCAATGGCACACTGTCACCCAGTCTTGTTGCAGACCCCTTTATAGCCTCCTTACAAATGGCATTTCCACACAGCTTTATATCATCAGTAAACCTAAATTACGTTCTATCTCTTTATTTATGTCATTAATATTGATTGTAAATAGCTGAAGCTGTACTAATCATATTTGCCAACTTTAAAATGCCCCATTTATCCCTGCATCCTGTTGATTAACAAATCCTCCAGCCAGACTAATATATCACTCTGAACTCCATGAGCTCTTACCTTGTGTGTTTTTTCATTCATTCATGTGGCATGAATGTTGCTGACTAATCTGTAATTGCCCAATCTCATTGTTGTGCGCCTGGAGTCACATGTAAGCCAGTCCAGTTAAGGATAGCAGTTGCCTTCCCTAATGTACATTATTGAACATCAAATGGGGTTTTCCAACAATTAACCATGGTCGTCATTAGGCTCTTAATTACGATTTTCTAAATGTGTACGTATTCCACCATCTACCATGACAAGATTCAATCTCAGATCCCCAGAATGTTACTTGGATCTAATCTAGTGACAAAACTACTAGGTTATTGCCTCCCCTAATTATTATCCCTTGTGTGGCACCTTATTGAATGCCTTTTAGAAATCCGAGTATACTATATCTACTGGTCCCCCTTTATCTATCCTACTTATTACATCCTCATCAAACTCTAATAAATTTGTCAACAGGATTTCTCTTTCATAAAACAATGTTGACTTGCTCCAGTAATATTGTTTTTCCCAGTACATTGCTAAGACTGACATACTGACAGATTTTAACACTTGCCCCAACAAGTGATGTCAAGCTTTCTCTCCACTTCATTTTTTGAATAGCAGTATTACACTTTCTAACTTCCAATCAACTTTACAGATTTTTGGAATAGCAAAACCAGAATGTCCTCTATATTTGCAGCCATCTTTTTTAAAGCTCACGGCGATTGCTTGATTTTAGTAACTAATCACTTAATGTAAGCCTACATACTTATGTGCCTATTAATGCAATCTTTGCATATAATAGCTGCAATTAGTTCTGCTAGATTTTTCAATACCATTATATCCATAGAAGACAACATAAGCACTGCCACATCAGGTAAAATACCCGAGCTAAAACCAGATCATGATTCATGGTATTGGCCATCTATTAATAAAGACTCCAAAATCTCATTGGTAGACATTTGGAAAACTAAGACCAGCTAAACAACTCTGGACATCAGAAAATCAGCAGCATCAGTTGCTATGTCCAAAATGATATGCAAATCTGTAGATAGTGCAATCATATCATATATCCAAAATAGGCTGGAAGATACACCCTAAACATTATCATTGATGTGGGAGCTAGTGCCAACATATTAGTGGGGGTGGCATGGTGGCTCAGTGTTTAGCACTGCTGGTCACAGCGCCAGTGACCCGGATTCAATTCCCGCCTCAGACGACTGTCTATGTGGAGTTTGCACATTCTCCTCATGTCTGCATGGGTTTCCTCCTACAATCCAAAGATGTGTAGGTCAGGTGAATTGGCCATAATAAATTGCCCATAGTTTTAGGTGCATTAGTCAGGGGTAAATATAGGGCAGGAGAATGGGTCTGGGTAGGTTACTCTTCAGCGGTTCAGTGTGGACATGTTGGGCTGAAAGGCCTGTTTCCATACTGTAGGGAATCTAAAAATAAAATTACCACTATGTATTCTGAAAGACTTATATCTCAGCAAGTGGCACTCCATGTTACAGTCCATGGGAGACTTTCTTGTGAGTCATGAATTATTTTCTTAACTGTCTGCCATTATTCCTCAACAGTGTTTTTTATTAAAACCTTTCCCAGTCTAATCCAGTTAACTCAACCCTCATTCTGTTGTGATTGCCCTTATTGAAGAATTCTACTAAATTCTACTATGTTATGGTCACTGTTTCCTAGGGATCTTTTATTCTGAGAACCTTCATTCAGTCTGCCTCATTAAACATTACAACATCCCAAAATAGCCTGATCCCTGTTTGCATCCACAAAATATTGTTCAAGGAAACTGCCCTGAATATACCCTAAGAATTCTTCCACATGGTTATTTCTGTCAATTTGATTTTCAATAATACGTGAAGATTAAACTCACCCATAATTAATATGCTATTATTTTTTCCCATGCCCTCATGATCTCCTGATTTAATCTCTATCTTACAGTACGGGGCCTATAAATTATCCCATAAGTTTTGTTTTCTTCCTTGTGTTATTTCTTAGTTCTACTTATATGGATTCTACAGCTTCTGATCCAAGATCATTTCTTGCAATCATACTTACATCCTTGCAAGCAGTATATTCCAGATCCCTAGCACCTTCTAGTTGAAAATGATTTTCCTCAATTCCCTTCTAAACCTTCTACCTCTCACTATAAAATTATGGCTTCTTATTATTGACCCTTTGACTGAGGGGGACAACAGCTTACTATTATCCTGTCCATGCTCCTCATAATCTTCTGCACCTCAATCAAGTCTTCCCTCAAATTTCTCTGTCCTAAAAAAGACAACAACCTGAGCTTATCCAGCCTCTCTTCATAGCTGAAATGCACTATTCCAGGCAACATCCTGGTGAACTTCCTTTGCACCCCTTCTAGTGCAATCATATTCTTCCTATACTGTGGTGACCAGAAAGATTGTAAAGATCTTATTAAGATGTCTCCGGATAGTGATAAGATCATACCAAATAACCTCTATTTCTGCCATTAAAGCATTTATTTTGTTCCAAATACAACATGAATTTAAGTAAAGAGCCATTCATTTTGTCATTATTTCCTCCTTGACGTGATTTGCTACTGTTTTGCTATGTTTATGCACTCTTCTCCTTCTCTAGATAGTGTTATTCAAATGGCTACTCTGAAATGCTGCTGCATCCTTGTAATCTTACATTTTCTCTCTCCCAAACCCTTTCCCACCCTCCATTAATTTAAGGCCCGCTTTACTGCCCCAGTTATTCAATTTGCCAAAATAGTTTAAGCGAAGCCTGTCTCAACACAATAGCTCCTGACTAATCTTCTACTGGTGTCAGTGCCCAATGAACTGAAACCCATTCCTTCCACACCAATCTTTGAGTTAGGCGTTTAACTTCTGAATCCAGAGTGTGTTGCTGGAAAAGCACAGTAGGTCAGGCAGCATCCAAGGAGCAGGAGAATCGACGTTTCGGGCATAAGCCCTTCATCAGAAATAGGCCCTTCATTCCTGATGAAGGGCTTGTGCCGAATCATCGATTCTCCTGCCCCTCGGATGCTACCTGACCTGCTGTGCTTTTCCAGCACCACAGTCTCAACTCTGATCTCCAGCATCTGCAGTTCTCACTTTCTCTTATTTAACTTCTGAACTTTATTTACCAATCACTGGTAGACCTGTGGCTTAGATACTAATCTCAAGATTATTACTTTGGATGTATTGCTTTCTAATTTAATTCCTGTCTGTTCAGATTCTTTTAGTGGAATTTCCTTTCCAGAGATATCAATGTTGTTGGTAACAACATGAATGATAACAACAGGAAATCCTCTCTTCCACTTCAAATTCCTCTCCAGCCCTGAGAGGATAACGTCTAAGCATGGCCCAAGACTGGCAACACAGCCTTTAGAACTTGCACTCAGAGTTGCTGTGGGCACTTCACTCATCCTCAGGACCTCATAAATGCAGGGACCAAAGCTCCTCCATTGCTACAGCTTTGGTGTTGAAATCTACCTCACTTGTAGTCACATCCTCCTGCCCCTGATCACAGATTAAATTGGAATTTAAATTCCCTAGACTGAGGGCTATGACCATCTCATGGTGCCAAGTGCTGAGGCAATGCTCCCTTTCCCTGATGTGGTGCTGTCATTCAGTCGGACTGCAACTCAGATTCATGGTTCCTCGATCTGTAAACATTTATGACAGATGTGTTTACCTGCAATCACTTTGGTGTCCAGCAGTGCCCACATGCTGCAACAGCAGCACACCACCTCTCCTGCCATCTCTGTTGTGTTTAATTTTCTGCATTAATTATCCATTTTTTTAACAGTATCAGTTCATACTTGATAAGTTAATTTTACAAAATAGAGATGATAAAGGTTGGTAACCCAACCACAAACTTTTGCTATAAAGACTAAATATAGTCACCAATCCTATTGATATTTAAAGTTGGAAATTTAACTTGGAAAAGACATTACATGTTGAATTTCCACTTCGAAGAAAATTCCGATATACTCAATCAACCTTGGTCTTATTGTCTGAGACTCATTAGACTCAAACATTGACTCTGTTTCTTTTCCATAGATATTGCTTGACCTGCCATGTTTTTCTAGCACATTCTGTTTTTACTTAAGCCGGCAGTTTTTGTTGTCATTTTCATCCGGGATCATTGCTTAACTTATCAGATACATTGTTATTTATTGCACACATTGACGTGGTAGTGTCAATGCAGGATCTTAATTCATTGTCTGTTGATGCTTCAGTTTGAGTCAGTTCCTTGGTGGATTGCCATTCAGGGGCAGAACAAGGAGACAGTTCCCAAATAAAAACTGAAAGAACTGTGGATGCTGTAAATTAGAAACAAAAACAGAAGTTGCTGGAAAAACTCAGCAGGTCTGACAGCACCTATGAAGGGAAATCAGAGTCAACGTTTCGAGTCCGGTGACCCTTCCTCAGAACTCAAGAGTTTTTCAATGACCCGAAACATTAATTCCGATTTCTCTTCTGCCACACCTTGCTGAGCTTTTCCAAAACTCCTGTTTTTGAGACAGTGCCCAAGTCTATCTCTGCTGCAAAATAAATCAAAGTTACACTGTTGGTATTCATCGGAATCTCACAGCAGCCACATAGTCAACTGAGCTAAGTAGTGGCCCAGGCATTACATTACCATGTCCAAACTGAGAGGGCTTGATATGGTGCAGAAGACAAAAAAAAGGAATGAAAAATGAATTACATTCGGGAGAAAAAAAATTCCAACCATTTTCCTTTCCACAAAATATTTATAGGTTTTGCCAACATCTTCCTCAGCAAGTTGCCAGTTTTGGTCTCCTGGAAGGTAAACAGGAAGTATAAAATCGTTTGAACAGAATAAAATGGAGAAGAGTCACTGATCAGAAGAACAGAGTCCTATGGTAACTCTGTAGATCAGAGATTGGATAAATATAAAGGAGATATCATTAGAGGTTAGGGGGGGTTCAACGATGAACCATGTTGCATATGAATATTATTGCAAAAAAAATGCAATCAGTTCACAGCAACTGTCAAGGGAGGGAATCCTAAATTTGCCTGATTTTATACCAGTGAGTTGTGACTACCCAGAGTGATAGAGATTGGAACTGGAAGACTGTGCACTGAAGAAGGTGATGATCTGATATACATGCAAGGCCGGAATAATTGTTATATGTTTGACATAGCTAAGTGGAGGCTAATATAATAGTACCTTGATGGTATAAATGAAAGCAGATATGAAATAAGAAGAAAAATCCTTAAGATTCATTTCTCCCAAAATTAGCGAAGATTTTCCAAACTTTCCTTTTAAAAAACACCAACAAATATAATAAATTTTCAATTCACTGGATCAGATGCTGCACACAAGCCTTTTCAAGATAACATTGGCATTACACTGAGGATATAGATACACTCTTCATAATAAATTTAGTAGGCATAAGACATTTATCTCCTTCTGAATGATTTCATAAAGTTATTTTCTGTGGGATTTGTCCAGATAATGCAACACAGTGAAGCAGATTTTGCTCTCAAAATATCAATGAGGCTAATGGTATTCATTGTTATTCATGCGCAAATGTTATAGGAGTTTCATATGAACAGCAAGATGTAGGTTTAACCACCAATATATGGAAGGTAATGTCTGAGTTGCACTGCTCACCATTAGTTTTGCAAAAGCAATATCTTGCTGTGTGAATCAGAGTGAAATTGTTGATTTGTGTGCTAGATATGAACAAAATATACCATTGAAAATTAGATCTTGTTATTTTAGGTCGAAGTTCCCTTTAATTATTGCTAATCAACCTCTTTGGCACTGAAAAACAACCGTTCGAATTTTTAAAAGTTCATTCACTGGATGAAGGCAAGGCTAGGCAAGCATTTATTGCCCATCCCTAATTACCCAGAGGGCAAGTAAGAGACAACCACATTGCTGGGAGTCTGGAGTCACATGTAATCAGGAGCAAGTAAGGATGGTAGTTTCCTTCCCTAAAGGGTATTAATGAACCAGATGGGTTTTTTCCAACAATCAATAATAGATTCATGGTTACTATTAAACACTTAATTCCAGATTTTTATTGTATTTGAATTCCACCATCTGTCATGGTGAGATTCAAACCTGAGTCTCTGGATTAACAGTCCAGTGATAATATCAGTCAGCTTCCCCTCACTCCCTAACATGTGAAGCCATAATCTTTCAGATTTAAAGATGTAAAATTTAACATTTTAAAATGTTTTTTCTTATTTTTTCATTTGTCTGTGTTTTCTCTCTCTTAATTCAGGCTTTCTTTTCCATCATTATTTCTCTTTCCCACATGGGCGGCACGGGGGCACAGTGGTTAGCACTGTTGCCTCACAGTGCCAGAGACCCGGGTTCAATTCCCGCCTCAGGCGACTGACTGTGTAGAGTTTGCACGTTCTCCCCGTGTCTGCATGGGTTTCCTCCGGGTGCTCTGGTTTCCTCCCACAGTCCAAAGATGTGCAGGTCAGGTGAATTGGCCATGCTAAATTGCCCGTAGTGTTAGGTAAGGAGTAAATGTAGGGGTATGGATGGGTTGCGCTTCGGCGGGGCGGAGTGGACTTGTTGGGCCGAAGGGCCTGTTTCCACACTGTAAGTAATCTAATATGAGTCCAGCCACTTTAATTTACAGTTTCTTTTCAGTTTTTGCGCTGAAGACCTTCAAAGTTATTGGTCAAAGACATACGCCATTTTATGTATTGTTCACCCAGGTCAGAGATGCCTGGTTTCTCCCCCGTGACATTTTCAGTTCGCACTCAGTACCTTTCATACAAACATATGAACATACATATATGTGAAAAGCAAGCATAAAACTTGCAAAACAAAAGCTCTTAAAAGACAAAAACAAGGGTGAACCTATGGTTCTGCCACAACACCAAATTCTGGTTTAATAGTTATTAAACAAAACTTTATGTTTCAAATTAGGTAATCTCTTGCAAAGTTGTTTGATCTTTAATCAGTCTGTGTCGTGCCACACCTCTGTTGTGGCCACCATGCCCTGAAATGAACATGAACCTCTAGAACACAGAGATGGGCACTACCACTGTACCTCAAGGCCCTTGTGAAACAGTTTTTAATATACACCAGCAATCAAACTACTAATGTTGGTGTCAACTGCAGGTGCAGGAGAAATATAACTATATTCTTTTGTTCTACATGACACTAAGTGGCACTAAAATAAATGTAATCAGCTTTTTACTTTGCTCTTAATAATAATTTGATCAAAATAGCTGTTGGCAGTATAATTCTAAATATTGGCTCATCTTTTGTTCAGAAAAGTATCTTCAATGGGGCTAGGTATAAACGAAGGAAACATGACTAAATCAATGCTCTCAAGCAAGCATTTACTGCATTTTTGTGCACAAAACATTTCCCTCTTCCTTTGTACTGTGAGCGATGATTTAAGGCAACCAAAATCAATAAATCAATAAAACCTTTCAGCTTTCAATCTGTTGCCCCCAAAAAGGTGATTTTTGGGTGTTTTGTCATTCATATACTTTGGTGACAAATCCTTGCCATCATCCACGGATAAAATCAATCAACCCTTCTGTTTCATTAAAAGGACAGAGAGAAAGCATTTTGTCTATCTAGAGTTTGAAAACAGGGGAAGAGAAAGGACCTGCCAGGCAGTTGTGACATCAGCAGCTGAAGGTATTAGGAAAGAGGTCAAGTTCAAAGGTCACCGGTCAAGCAGGTTGTCATCAGTTTCTCACAGCTATCAGACTGGGAAAGCAGCTGCTTCTTATTAGCAAAATCCCTCATGCTCTAAAGGGAGAAGGCTCTGCTCAGCAATGTTAGAGCCAGGATGCTGTCTCAAAAGCTCATGCCTGAGAGGAGATAAGTACACGATAATCTTTGCAGCAGATCCACCTTGATAATGTCTTGTTTCGTCACTTTAGTGCAATTCATTTTTATTACACTCTGTAGCTTTTCTATGATTTAATTGTTTCAGTTTTATCTTGCAAACTGATGGAATTTTTCCGTTTAGCTTTGCATCTTTTATTTTGAAGACTACTGCAATAATGCGTTGTTTTAAACTTCTGTGTGTTTTTTTAGATTGAGAAGCCATGGTGAAAATCGAAGGTCCATGATGCAGAACATCATGAAAGCTGCAAAGAGCAGGAGGAGAGACATATATCACAAGCTGGTGGCACGGAGCTTGGATTTTGTTCAGTAAGAATGCTGAATTCCTCTTAGGTCTTGAGTTTCATTAAAACGTGCAGCTTTCCCAACACAGTGGGTTCTTGCGTTTAATTTTGCTGCACAGGCCTGCACTCTTAATGCCTAAAATTTGTAAAATCTTCTTGGTGTTCAATTTTTAAATGCATAAGATATGGAATACCATGTTATTTATCTGTTACTTTACATTCCATTCTAAGAGTAGTTTGGTTTAACAATGAGGTTTTACATACCTCTCACACTGCACTCTGTGCTCATGTCATGGCTACCAGTGCGTGGCTCAGATTCATTGACCTGTGCAGCAGAGGCGACCTTTATACCTCATATTACAGGATCTTGGTGACAATACTGCTGGAGTAAAGCCAGCACAATCCATCTAATGCACCATATTAGCCATGATTATCGCTTCAACCTTCCTATGTCCCTCGGAAATGTCAACTCTTTCCAATTGCTTTCACTAACAAACTCATATCCTAGACACTTATTAGTGAATAAGTAGAATGTTATTATTCACTATTGCATTGCACACCAGTTCCAATAAAAATTAGAGAATCATAGTAGATGCCCACTTTGATCAAGCTTATGCCCTCCAGCTCTGTGGCTCCAAGTTGTGAACCAGGCATAAGGCCAAATATTTTCATCTCTCAGTCATGTTTATGATGAGTCTCTTCAATATAGTTGTTTTTCTGAATGGATAACTCAACTTACCATTAATCACCTTTACAGCAATTGTTTTTAAATCCCATTTCTTGGCCTCTATCCCAGATTTGTATTTCCCAGCATTGCAACCCTATGATTCATTTGTCAGTTTGAAGACCAAACACAAGGACCAGTTGTGAATTTGGTAACAACCATCAACATGGCACATTCATCGGATCTGAAACTTGGGAAGCAGCATAAAATGAGCAGAACTTTACAATCCACCTCTTAGATGCCTTGTTCAGCATTCACTTCTCAAGTCAAAGGGAGCTAAATATTGAACAGGACATATTACAGAAAGCTGATATGGTGTTATCCATCTTGAATCAAAGAGTGTGGTGCTAGAAAAGCAAAGCCAGTCAGGCAGCATCTGAGGAGCAGGACAAACAACATTTTGAGCATAAGCTCTTCATCAGGAATGAGGCTTGTGGCCGAAGGGGGCTGAGAGATAAATGGGAGAGGGGTAAGGTTGAGGGGAAGGTGGGCCACAAACCCCATTTCTGATGAAGAACTTATGCTCAAAATTTCGATTCCCCTGCTCCTCGGATGCTGCCTGAACACCTGTGCTTTTCCAGCACCACACGCTTCGATTCCGATCTCCAGCATCTGTAGTCCTCACTTCCTCCTATCCATCTTGAAACTTGGTTCTATTTTTGCTCCTCATTTGGTTTCACTTAGTCAGCAGCCATGGTTCAAAATTAGTGGTAGCACTTGGTTCTGTGTTGGAAAGCTGTGTGTCCAAGTACCACTTAAAAGACTTAGCCCAAAATATAGCCTAACACTCCACTGCAGTACTATGGGAGTGCTGTGTTGTTGACATGCTGCACTTTGGGTGACATGCTAAAACAGGTCTCGATCTGTGGTCTGGAGTGGGCGTCAGAGATCCCATAGCTGTATTTTGAAGAACAGCAGGGAAGATCTCTTGGTGCTTGGCCAATGTTTATCTTTCTATCAACGTCACTAAAACAGATTACTTGGTCATTATTTTCTTTCTATTTGTGGGTTTGCATTCAAATAGACTGTCATGATTCCTACATTGCAGCAGCAAGGAATTCATTGGCTGTGCAGTTGCACAGGATGGCCTGACGTTGCGAATGTTCCATATAAGTGCACATGTCTTTTTCTGCTCTTTAAGACAGTTGCTATACTTTTGTCAAGTTATTTAACAGACAGCCTGACCAAACACTAACAAAAATAATTAATTGACAGGCAGCATTTTAAAGCTAGCGTACATTATTCTTCAAGTCAGCGTGTCTCAGCTGAAATCTACTATTGATCTGTGAGAGCTATTGACTACCTAATTCTAGACTATTGCTTTCAGCTTGTTGCTGCTGCCTGATTGTAAGTATAATATCAACCTGTATCTGGTCTTCAAAAAACCTGTTAGTGCGCAGGGGACCATGATTGCTTTCAGAACTATGAAGTAGCAATACATTTTGCTTGGCTGGCCTTGGTGATGTTTTATCATGGAATCATATTGATATGAGTTTTAAATGGGCTGAAAAGGGATTATACCAGTTCAAACCTTAGAGTCTGTTCTACCGATCTATGACCATATAACCTATATACGTTTTTTTTCCCATAGCCCTTCCTATCTTTAACAAACAAAAAAAGTTTTCTATCTTTGATTTCAAACTAACATATTATGCTGACATCAACTGCCATTTATGGAAGACAGTTCCACAAATTTGTATATGCTTTTCTAATTTCACACCTGAAAGAACTGGCCCTAAAATTTGAATGATCTTTCCCAATACTTAGACTTTCTTACCAGCAGAAATATTTTAACTTTATCTACCTCATCATTTCCCTTTTACCATATCAAATTTCAATTACTTAACCTTCTTATTCCTGGAAATGCAACTGCAATTTGTGTGATCTCTCCTGGTAATTTAACCTTTGGAGTCCAAGTATCATGCTGGCAAACTTTGGAGTGTGTCAGGTACTGTTATGTTTGAGAATGTGAGTTTGAATCCCAGACAAATCCTAATTTACTGCCAGTTAATCCTTTTGTGGTGCAGTGGTAGTGTCCCTACCTCTGGGCCAGAAGGTCTGGATTCAAATCCCTATTCCAAAGTCATCATAATACATCTGAGCAGATTGACAGAAAATATCTAACATCATGGGTAAACAGCACTGCACTCTCTCCAAGGATGGTGCCTAGAATTGACCACATTGCGCCAGATAGGATCCAACTTTGTGCAGCTATATCATAACTTCTATCCTTTTGTGTTCGAGTCATCCAGCCATCAAATCCAGCATTCTGTTAGCCACTATGATTATTTTCATGTTTTAATGATCAACGCAAATGAACATCTATATTTCTTTGGACTATTTCATGTTTTTCAAAATTTTTATTCTTTTCTATTTCCTCACACTTGCCTACATTGAAATCTATTTCCTACAATTTTGCCCATTTACTTTATCTATTCATATCTCTTTGCAACATTATGTTTACATCAACATTGTTTATAATGTTGCCTGTCATTGTGTCATCTGCAAACTCAGATATATAGCTCCTTATTCCATCATACAAGTCATTAATAAATATGAAAAGCTGTTTAGGCTCCAGCACAGATTCTGATGGCACATCTCTTGTCACATTGTGTCAATGTGGATATCTACTTGTTGTCCCTACTCTGCCTTTTGCTGCTCAGTCAATTATATAAACAAGCCATGAATTTACCTTTAATTCCATGAGCTTTAATTTAGCTTTGAGTCATGAGGGACTTTATCCAAAGTCTGCTGATAGTTGGTTTAAAAATCATCCCTTAAGATCTTGTGGAACAGTGGTATGTGCAAAAAGGTTTGATTTCAGGTCTCCTGTGCCCTGGAGGTGCATCATAACAACTCTGAATAGAACAATTCAAAATATGTCTTTCTATATGATCTGAAAACATGCCCTTGACTGTTACAGACATCTCTTCAAAGAATTCAATCAAGATTAATAAGGCATCACCTCCCTTAAATTCACAATAGCTCGCCCTGATTAGCTAAATGTTTTAGATACTTTTAATCAATTGGGACCTGCACCTAAGCCTCCTGATCCAGAGATTGTAACATTACCACTGTGCCAAAACAGATCCCAGCTAAACATTTAAAAATTGTTTAGTCAATCCATCCTTAATTATTAACTCCAGGCATTTGCTGACAACAGACAGGCTAACTGTTCTATAGTTAGGTGTTATTACAGTTATTATAACTCCCCTGGTTCTGAAGAAGAATCATATTCAAAATGTTAACTATGCTTCTCTCTCCATAGATGCTGACAGACCAGTTGAGAATTTCGAGCATTTTCTATTTTTAAATCTAAAATTTCCTGGCTGTCCTCTCACCTTTTATTTGATTATTGGTGTCACATGTACAATTTTTCATTCTAAAGGAAAGGTTCCTGAAGAGAGGTCTTTGGAAGACCGCAGTTAAGACGTGTGAAATGATCAACCCAGTGATGTTCTTTGAAGAACGGGGCTGAATTTTTAACCATTGAGGGGATGAGCAGGCATGACATTTCAAGTTGCCTCCATCCAACCCCCATTCCAGCCCCAGCCCATTTTCTAAGAAACAGTATGGGAGAAGGGGGGGGGGAATGGGAGAGGCAGCAAAGTGATGGTGAAGTAGAATCTTCCCAGCCCCTGAACAACATGGGCATTGACCAGTCAGTTAGGAAAACTGGCAGATATCAGACTCCCGATGCATGCCTTATTCTTCAACCAAGTGTTAAACTCCTGATGAGAATCTCACTAGTGAGCAACAAGAGGCCTATTTGCATCTAGTTAAATCCCACCATTACCTAATCTTGCCTTGTAGTTGAGCAGTTTTTCATTCAGCGTCCTATTGGCTAGAAACTGAATGTCAACAGTTGACGTGAAAGTCAGAGCAGGGACCTGTTGGCTCATGGTCGTCGCTTTCTCATCCAGGCTTCCATCTTGGAAAACAGATACTGACATATCCATGGCCAGTGACTACCTGGTGCTTCCCATCAAAGGATGGTGGCACCAGAGAGATACCAATTTCACTGCAGCCTCATGACACATCTCCAACCCACTTACGATACGGTTCTGCATTTAAGTGCATTCTCCACTTTGGAGCACACCTGCCCCTTTCATGTAATGCTGCAGGTCGGCCACTATATGGGTGGGGACAGACCCCATCTTATGGATTTGACCAGGGTGCACCTCATGGTGCATGGCTTTGTTTCTTAGTGCTCACTCACATTGCATCTGCTTAATGCTCAGAGCCTTTCTGCCTGGCTTTGCCCTTTGCACTTTGTGCCCTCAGCCAGAATGTAAAGGCTTACAGTAGTTCTGTGGTGCCTCACTGTTTAACACAAACACAAAGCTAGAGCTTGTTAAAGTTGTCAGCAGTCATCAGTCAAGAGGTGGGCATGTTGCTGTATGTTACACTATGTCACACTATGTTACTAGGTCTACCTCACACCCACCTCATGTGCTTGCATCATGTGTAGTAAAAACACTGCAAGCACATCACCAAATGGCAATGTCTGAAGGGAGTACTCAGTCAAGTCATAGAATCGTTCATTGATTTGGCACTGATCTTCCAAAGAGCATTCCACACAGATGTAAATCCCCACCCCAATAAGTCCACATGGGGAGCTAGCCTTTTACCACATGGCTAACTTCCCTAACCTGCACATCCCTGGACACTCTAGACTAATTTGTAGCATGGCCTATACACATAACCTGCACATTGTTTGGACTGTGAGAGGAAAACAGAGCACCCAGTGGAAACTCACACTGACAAGGGGAGAGCTTAGAAACTCCATTCAGACAGTCGCCCAAGGCTGGAATCGAACCTGGGTCCCAGGGTGTCCCAGCATAATATGTTAAAAGCTGTATCCAATAGGAGCCTGGAGGTTTGAACATGGTCAGTTAGCCACTTGGGAAGGTCAGAGTCCGGAGAGTGGGCAATGCTTAGCTTTGCTAGTCCTGTGCAATCAGTCCAGGGAGTCACAGGAAGTCAGTGCAGGAGCTATGCAGATAACAGTCAGGATCTGGTCAGCCAACATTCAGGATTGCCCATTCAAGTCAATCAGAGGGTGGATCACGGTCACTCCTGGGTGTCAGCTCAATGAAACTCACTGGGGTTTGTCAGGGGCCACTGCTGGGATGGGAAAGTTATGAAGTCAATTCGAGGGATTGGAGGGAGCATTCTGGGATACAGAGGGAATAATAATTACAAAGGAGGGAAACATAATAAATAAACCGGGGAGACAAGAGTGCATTGGAGGACATGGGAGACCTGTAAGAGAGGGGTCACTGACAATTACAACCACACTGCCTCTGATACAGCAGAGAGCAATGATTGGTGGAACTAAGTACATTGTAAGTCCAAAAAGGTGTGTGGGAATATGGGGGATCCTCAACAGGGCGGACAGTAGGAAAAGCATATGGAAGTTTGGGTGGACAGCTTGATTCTCAGTCCGAACTTGCAACTGTCTGTGGCAAGAGTAACCTGCTTGCCTTCTGTACTCTTGTGAATTGTAAATTTGCACCGGAGTGGGCATAGCAGTTGGTTTTATTTTGGTTTCTGTTGAATATATGAGCTGTACCTGAACAATGTGAAGCCATCCAAGGAGAATTGTATTGTCAGGTACTTTCACAATACAGTTTGAAGACTTGTGTAATGATAGTTTAGCATTGCCCTCAAAAGTGTGGAACATGGAGAACTGTGGATTTCACCCCGTAAATGAAACGCTTGCAGCGTCCAACTGGGTTAGAAATGCAGGTCACAATCAATTTTGGTCACGTCATTGATCACTGCATATTGGAGACAGACATTTGTCTAAAGCAGAAGTAATTCCAGGTGACATTAAAGGAGTCAACTCTGGGCCATGATTCACAAAAACAATCCAAGATCGCGCTGGCTTCTCAGCAATGGAGCTGATTGCCTCTCACCTGAATTGTAAATATTCACCAGCATGCTTTTATGTGCAATGCTTGGTTAGATACAAAAAAAACTGCAGATACTGGAATCAAAGGCATGAGGCCAGAAGAAGACAACAAGCCAGGCAGCATCAAGAGATCGAAAGTCGACACTTCAAGCGTAACCCTTCTTCAGGACTGGAAAAGGTTTACACCCAAAACGTCAACTTCTCCATCTCTTGATGCTGCCGGATTTCTGTGTTCTTCCAGTCTCCTGCCTGTCTACTTTATGCGCAATGCTGCCTATCCTGGGTGATGAGAGGTCTTTGGTGTTTGGGACAAGGTATCAGTACTTGAACAGAACTTACATTTGTACACATGGCCAATACTGCTTGCATTGAAATATGACCATCCCAGTGGAATCCTTTATGTCCCAGTGTATGGAGGACTATGCTAGATTGTCATTTGTGAGTGAGATGAATACATTTCTAAGGGCCTTTTCTTTTTGTTATATCCATCACCCAACTCCATTGGAAATGTGACCAATGAATCCAGTCACAGAAGGGGCTACCATTGCTGTTGCTGTAATTCAACAAAGGTGCAGAGAAATGGAGGAGCAGCAAATGTACCAACAAGCCCAACAAAGACCAGCAGCAACCTCCACATCGCGATCAGCTTTCACATGAAGAGGCCCAGCTGATGAGTCCCTCAGGAGGTACAGAAGGCTCAGAGTTTGTATCATTTCCCACACCATTTTGTCCAGATGAGCAAGACGCAGTGTTTCTGCAGACTGAGGATGTCCCGAGACACTGTCACAGAACAACATCAGCTGCTAGAATGGATCCTGTGACCTGAAGTAGGGGGTGGCCATCCAAACTCAAACTCCACCAAGGTGACAGCTAAGCAGCATTCTGACTGCTTCCAAGGATCCACTGGGGACTTGTGTGAGATCTCAAACTTCAACCCATAGAAGTCTCAAGACTGATCCAATTTGTGTCAGGTCACACCACTTCACCTAGTTTTCCTGTGACAATGTTAGTGTTGCAGCCTGAGCCACAGTGTTTGCCAACATAGCTGGCTTCCCCCAGGTTCAGAGTGCTATAGACTGCATGTACATTGTGTTGAGAGTACCATCTCATACTGCTGACTTCATCAACACAAGAGGATTCCATTCCAACCGCTTTGTTTCAAAGTGATGTTCGAATTGTCTGATAGAGGTGAGGTTTTAGAGTTTCTGCCCCATTATTAACTCTCTGGGAGAATGTGGCTGTCCCCACTGGCCATGTTTTCTGTACAGGAGGCACCTAAAACACGAGGGTAGGCCATCCTGAGCCAAATCTTGAAATCGAGCAGTGCATTGACTATTTCCTAACAATTAATTAACAGCTGATTGGGCTCACTATCTTGCCAATTGAACCTGCTTCACAGTAACCAAGCCAGAAAACAGTTGGCAATGGCTGGGTAGTATTTGGCGAACCAATTTTCTTTCTGAAAAGACTAGAAGGAAGAGAAGGTGCATTCAGAGGGTGTTGCCCTGTACATCAGGAGCCAATCCCAATATATTACCACCTCCAAGCCTCCCATACCCCCAGGATTCACTATTCCTATCTCTCCCCACACCTCAAAGCTAACTGACCTTTCCCAACCCTAAAAGCCTAGGACTTACCTGGCTCTAGGATCCATCAAAGATTTTCATGGGACTTCTGGTGGTACCAGCAATGTCCACTATACAGTAGGCAGCTCTCAAGTCTCCTGCACCATGGTCCATTCAGCACTTTATTGTTGTGGGACAAGCCTTTCTTTTTGGTCTATTGACTGCCACTGACGTTTGCAGCGGGGTCAGGCAGTATGGCCCCTTCACACATGTTGTGAAAATCATTGTTTCTTTGACCTTTTTTTTGCAGCAGTGGGAAGTGGCAGTGCAAAATTGAACATTTTTCTACCCATTCCACATGCCAGATACAGCTTGAAGAAAGAACCTTCTGACCTTAACCCCAGAAAGGTGCAGGAACATAACTACATGTGTTTTCCTGAAAGATGCCCGTTTCTTGTACTGTGTTATCTTCCTTGGTTGTCCTGCTGAGTACAACTGTCAGCTTACTGCCAATCTGCATTAAATTATGAGCAATTTTGAGATAAGGATTTACAAACTAAGATCTGAATCAAACCCTTTCGCAAATTGTTTTCACAATAACATCTACTGAAGAGATTGTGTGCAATAAAAATGGAGACAAGTAATGCAATCCCCAAGTCTCCCTCTTTTCATAATCTTTATAGTCATTAGAATAAGCGTTCTACTCCCCTAGTTGGGACTCTGTTTAGACATGGTCCTAGATGTGAGGGAGTTCAGTGTTCCACCTAGCCCTTTAACAATGGTCACAATGCAATGAGAATGGAAGGAAGAACAATGTATTGCAGAGTGGGGGAGTGGGGGGTGACCAAGTATATCTTAGTTTGAGAACATAATATCTTAGCAATGATTTTGAGGTGAGTAATTAGGTTCAAGGAATACAAACATAAGAACAAAATAATTGTATTATAATTTTATGCTAAGGATTAGAATAAATTGAAAGAAAGCACTAATTTAAAGGAGCTAAATTTTATTAATAAATAATTCTTCCTTGATATTCCTTAGTAATGACATCAATAGCTAAAATGTTTAAGAACAGAATGATCAAGGCTGCTTTTAATCTTTTTCCTTGTGCTGTACAAATTGTTTTTTTAGTTAGGATTTATTTCAGGTTTTGCATTTTTATGATAAAAAGTAGCCTTTATCTTTAATCCTTTAATCTGCAGTTTATTTCATATGTATCCACTTCAATGCAAATCCCCAGGCTAAACATTTTTGGTGAGTTTCTGCGACCCCTTCATTTCCTCCCTATCCTATGCATTGCCTGAGACCAGGAAAGTTTTAGCTCAGTGCATTTGGATGGTGAGAAATGTAAATTTCGAAAGGGAGCTCCAGTCCACTTTGAAGACCAGGCCTTGAGAACATTGCACTGGCAAATTTCAGACTATGACTAGGATCATCCTGAAAATCTAGGCAAAAATGAGGACTGCAGATGCTGGAGATCCAAGTCAAGATTAGAGTGGTGCTGGAAAAGCACAACTGGTTAGGCAGCATCCGTGGAACGGAAAAATTGCATTTCGGGCAAAAGCCCTTCATCAGGAATGAGGCAGGGAGCCTCTGGGGAAACCTCATTTCCCCTCCCCCCACCTTACCCCAGTTGCAACCTGCCGGCTCAGCACCATCCTCGTGACTTGTCCTACCTGCCAATCTTCCGTCCCACCTATCTGCTCTACCCTCCTCTCTGACCTATCCCTGACCTGCTGTGCTGTTCCAGCAATAAAGTTTCAACTTTGATCTCCAGCATCTGCAGACCTCACTTTCTCCTATTTATCTCTCCACCCCAGAAGCTCCCTGCTTCATTCCTAATGAAGGGCTTTTGCCCGAAACGTCGATTTTCCTGTTCCTCGGATGCTGCCTAACCTGCTGTGCTTTTCCAGCATCACTCTAACCTTGACTCATCCTGATAGTGCAGAAGAGTTCCAGAGTAAGCAGACTATCAGATTTATCTGAGTGGAGCATCCAGACCAAAGTTTCGCTCAGTAAGGCTTTAAAATTACATTGGGTTCACTGTTCCTTTTCATCCACCACACTGGACAAAATTGTTATCCTAGCAACTGAACTGTCATCAATAAATGGGTTAGGGAGATGTGAGGAGCTAAATATATGTAAGTAATATGAGCCCTGTAATCATACACAGGGCAGTACCAAGAGAACTGACATTCAGTCCTAATCTTTGGAGAACACACCAAACATTGTATGTGATGATATGCCTCATCTCTTAATCCATGGGTTCCTAATTTTTATAGCCTGTTAAATGTGTTTTTAATTTTCACAAAGGCAATATGTATCTCTATTATTGCATGCAAATCAAGTCTTCCTTGGGCATTTGTGTCTGGTAAAAATAAACAGAACGTAAGTGCTCGACAATATATTTATATAGGTTTTGTATATTACAGAAATTACCAGCAAAATTTAAATTAGAACACTGAAAAAAGCATTTTACTATGACCTAAATTGAACTTTTAATGAACATGTTGAGAATATTTGAAAAGTCCGTGTCTTTCAATATAATATGAGGACCTGATTAAAGTATTTTTTTTAAATTATAGGCTTGAGTTATGAATTTCATAATCTTGTTTTATGGATGGCAAGGTTCTGTAATATGACATCATAGAATGCCATGCCTTTAAATGGAATTAATTTTGTCCTGAAATCTTACCCAAGTTCCAAACATAAATACTTGGAAGTTGAAAAGTCTTTTGAGAATTGTTTCATTTTGTCGCTCACTGCCATTATCAGTTATCTGTATGCGTTACCTATGGTCATCTGTAGAATAGATTTTGACACAATAAATTAGTTTACACTTTAAAATATTTTTGTTTCACTCCCAAGGACAAAAGCAAGGTCGTTTGGATCCTGAGTGTACTGAGAGTGTATCAGGGATACAAAACCATTTCTTCACACCATTGTTGTTCATATCCTCCAGTGCATCAAACTTCATTTCCACTTCAATTTTATCAACCTTCTGCTGTAGTCTCAAGGAGATAGGAAACAAGCAATGACACGAATTAGCCCTGAGATTGACTGATATAGCTTAGCACACCAGCTCAAGGGATTGTGGGTAAAATTCTCGCCTCCTTTTTTACCTATCTACATTCTGTCAGTCAGCTGTCAGAGGATGTCACCATCTCCTTCAAGCTGACAGACAGTGAAGGAAAGCTTTTGATGGAGTAATTTACCAAATTCATGATACAGGGAGCATCAAAGATGGCAGCTGGGTCAAAGTTCAACTGACTGCTCTAAAGAGTGTGCTGAAAGGTTTTTCTCATAGATCACTATGACTGTCAGGTTTTAGTCATTCATGGGTTCGCCCTCTACTTTCAACAAAGTTGCTGCAAATATCATTTTAGAAGGAGGATGAAAATCAATACATTGTGGAAAATAAGGAATTAGTTTCTTATTACCTGCTGTCAGCTAAAACAGAAGTTCCTCAAGAAATTGTACCGAAGTTTTTTTTTGGCTTTTGCTGAAAATATAAATCTTTTAAAAATCTCATGACAGAATTTTTAGATAGACATAAAAACAGATCAAATGTTCTTATTTTGTGTTCATCTTAATGCTGGCTCGTGGGTGATAGCAGGGAATTTGTGACTAAGACTTTCCAGTGAAAAGTTTTTGACTTTACACAGAATTCTCCTTTCTTAAAAGCAAAACGAATATGAAAGCATTGATCGAAAATGTTAAGGCACCAAGAAATGCTCATGAATTTAGTTAAAAATAAATCAATAATAAAAAGTCCAAGGAGGAAAAAAATGTATGCCTCAAATTGGAAAACATCATTATGCCTTCAAAGAGAAGGAATTAAACAGAGGTGATTGTATAGGACTAAGAGAATCATGTGACATTTACCTGGAAATAAGAAGGAAATGTTTGAAGTCCAACAAATGAAAATTACTTTCACCCCAACTTTAAATGCCTGTGATGTATCTGATACAGCATCAGCTCAATTCACTTGGGACTTGCTGCTCTTCCAAAAATAAATTGAAGTCCAAGTATATAATAAAAGAAACCAAGCTAGAAGATAAATTATTCCATTTTTGCATGCATGCACAGACACTGTAATAATGTGAATAATTGTTTATAGTTGCATTTAATCCCTCTGTGGCCCAACCTCTTCAGACTGTTAAGTAGCCAAAGGATTCAGACAAACTTCTTTAGGGCTTGCTTGCCCTGAATTGACAATATATGAATGTGAGAATTGCATAGAATAAATTTTCAGAAATAGGCCTTTCAGCCCAACTAGCCCATGCAACTTTTAATGCTCTATTTGCATCCCTTGCACCTTTCCTCATATGTCAGCTTAACAACATATTCTCACTTTGATCATCTGCATTTATCTAACTTCCGCTGAAATGTATCTATATTGTGCACTTCTACCACTCTCTGTGGTACTGAGTTCCACATTCTCATCAGCCTGTATTTGTTTCTAGAATCTCTATTTGATTTCTTGTTGACTGTCTTATATTGATGGGCTCTGGTTTTGTTTTTTTTCCTACAAGTCTAAACACTCTTTCTATGTCCACTCTGTTGAAACCTTCAATATTTTGAAATGTCTCCATACCGTCACTCTTCAGCCTTCTCTTTTCAAAAAGAAAAGAGATGCAATCTGTTGATCTTTTTCTTGTTCTGCTGTAATCTCACAGTTTGGATACCATACCTTTGAATATTTCTTGCACTTTCCCTGATACCTCTACAACGTTTGAACAATACCATAGCTAAATCTAAATGCGGTGCTCCATATGTAGTCAAAGTACGTTGCAAGTCCATTATAACCTCATGAAGTGAATGGATGATCTAAATAAAGGCCAGTGATTTCCTGACAAGTATTCTCTATTCCTCAGCAACTGCCCAATCAGGGAATCAGCATTACATTACAGTAAGCAGGTGGTGAGGCATCATCTTCTCCCCTTGTGACAGACATATGATTGTAGATTGATAATTTAAGATGGTCAAAGAGTACTTTATGAAACAGAAGAAATCATATAGACCTTCCAAATGAATAAATATTTGATCATCATTTGCAAAACAAGTGAGGGAGAATGTGTGTGTGCACGCATGTCTGAAAAACTGCAAACTCAGTTTTGTAGTCAGACATTTTTCAGCCATTCTTGGGTTTCATTGCTTTGGCAACACACAGTCACACATTCCAGGGAAATTAACATCTGGCATTTTAAACATTCAAAACAAATTTATGTCTACATATCATATCACTTAAATGGATGGTCCAATGGAGAATTTAAAGGCCCAAAAACAAAAGGCAGTTTAACCCACTAAGTACATAATTCATTGCCACCCTATGATTATTTCTATTTATATTCTTTTTATGTCTGGGAATAAAGTGTGTGTAACATAGTGTTAAATAAAACTATTTCAGAGTTGTGGGGTGGTGGGGAGCATTGCCTTGCATGTTCAGAACCAATCCAACGATAAGAAATACAGCTGTTAATTCTTTAAATGGTGAGTTTGAATAGGAATAAAAAGTGGATTTATTCTGCTAAATGTAAACTAATGAAACAGTACCAATTTCTTTTATCTACCATTGTCATTTCCTCCAAATGTGGTTAGTTAATGACATTGAAGACAGTTTGAAACATTGAACTTTTAATTCCCTAACTTCCAGAAGAAGAGAGACAGGGCATTCTTCCTCTTCTGAATGAGAATTACTTTTTCACATAGATGAAAACAATTTGTTACATTCTCTCTCTTCAAGAAATGAAGCCAAAATGGAAAGTGAGTTAATTCTAATGAAACAATGTAAAATGACATCATTTATTCAGAAATCATTAATATGTCAGCATTAATATTTCAGCTGAAACATTGCCTGTCATTTTTTTGCCTGGAATGACTGATAAATCTATAAAACTATGCTGCTAATTTATTGAATATTTATGTGTTATGCCATTTAGAAAGCAGAGTCTGAAGTGATACTAACTAATGTTCTCATGGAGAACATCTCGACAGAAAAGGCATTCAGATGAACTGCAGTTTTAAAAAATAATGTTCCCATAAAAATAGCAAGAACAACAAAATCAATTGGATGTGCTACCTTTCTCAGCTTTGGTGCAAATAACTCCTCAAGGACTGCAAAACTACTTTTTTACAGCAAAATTCAGAAAACAACGTTTTATTTTACACGAAACACAACTAAGATGTTTAACATCTGTGCCTTGTGGTTGGTGATGTTTCAGATATCCAGCATCCATACAAAATGGCACTGAAACATTCGTTACAGATTATCATTCCTTCTCTAGCCTGTTCAATTTGCTTCATCCTCAGATAATCCTGATTTGACTGCATCCACATGCTACTCCCCATCTCTCACGGGCGGCACAGTGGCTCAGTGGTTAGCACTGATGCCTCACAGCACCAGGAACCAGGGTTTGATTCCTGCCTCGGGCCACTGACTGTGGGGAGTTTGCACATTCTCTCTGTGTCAGCGTGGGTTCCTCCGGGTACTCCGATTTCCTCCCACAATCCAAAAATGTGCAAGTTAGGTGAATTGACCATGTTAAATTGCCCATTGTGTTAGGTACATTAGTCAGGGGTAAATGCAGGGGAATAGGTCTGGGTGGGTTACTCTTCAGAGGGTCGGTGTGGACTTGTTGGGCCGTAGGGCCTGTTTCCATACTATAGGGAATCTAATCATCTAATCTAATCTAATATAATCTCACATTGGGCTGGGTTTATTGAGGCACCAGTCTGCTGCGCAAAAATGTCAGGAACGATTTCTCATCCCCTCACCCATCCAGAGATCAAACACTCACAGGGTCATGTGCTGGTTTAAGGCAGAACTTTTATCCATACCAATGCAAGAAGTCCCACCTCTGAAAAACACTTGTCCCATCATTGCCGGCAGAAGCAATAACCCTTGTTGGGTCTACAGCTGTCCCCAACACTGAAGACTCAGTACTTGAGGAAAAGGTAAGTGGGATGGTGGATGGGTTTGGTTCAGACCAGAAGTAGCAGAGAACTATACATGTAGGAACGAACCTTCTAATAGGCTCAGGATGTCTCTAAAAATACATCCCCTCCCTCTTTGCCCACCACCAGCCTACACGGTTACAACTGCTGAGTTAGATATTTGGTAAATGCCTCGCATGCTGATCATTATATTCAGGGCCAAAGAAATGAGGTCCTTAAGTGAAATATTGCTTCACCACTTAATAGCTTCAGTTAGCCTTCGGATATGCGAATACCCAATGGTATACTAACCACAAGTAAAATTGTGGCAGGACAGGTGGGAACTTGATGGGTGCAACACCTCTGGCATTTCATAGGCATCCTTGCTCTGCAAATCAACCAGCGAGGGTCCATAAAATCCAGCCCCTGATGTGCCAGATAAATTCCAAGATAATGCAGGCCTAGGAAACTTGTAATTTCATATCTTTGCTGGAGTAAATATTCAGTAAATCAGCTCCCTATTTGTAGAGAGAGAAAAAAAGAGTTAACATTTCAGGTAAATTACCTTTCATCAGAACTGGGCAAAATTACAAATATTTCAGGTTGTAAGCAAGTGAAAGATGGGAATGGTGGAAAAAGAACAAAAGAAAGGGTCTATTACTGGGTGGACGACAGGAGAGATTAAATGATAAAGGGATTGGCAATGCAGGGAGAGAGGAAGCAGTAAAGGGAGAGATACAAAACCAAAAATATTCGCTAGGAGGAGATGTGAATGTCAGAAAGACCAATATCAAGATATAAAACTAAAACCTACAAAGTAAAAAGAATCAAAACAGGACTGAGGGTATGAACTGAAGTTATTGAACTCAGCGTTGAATCCAAAAAGCTGTAAAGTGCTTAATCGAAAGATAAAGTTCTGTTCATCAAGCATATGTTGAGCTTCTTTGGAATACCACAGGAACTGAGGACAGAGAGAGCAGCATCAGAGTGAAGTCAAGAACTAAATTTACAGACAACCAGAAACGCAAGGTCATGTATGTGAACCAAATGGAGATGTTCCACACAGCAGTTATCCATTTGGTCTCCCCAGTAAACAGGAAATCAGATCATGAGCAGTGAATACATTAGACTGAAATAAGTACCAGTAAATTGCTGTTTCACTTGGGAGGCATATAATTGGGCCTCAGACAATGAGAAGAGAGGAACTAAAAAGGCAGGTATTGTAAATCCCTGTCACATGGATAGGTACCTTTGAAGATGATGGGTTGTTGGAGGTGATTGAGGGATGAACCAACCTATCACAGAAAATATAGTCCCTTGAGAAGCTGAAAGGGGAAGTTCTGTTTAATGGTGACGTCGTAGAGAGTCATAGAGATGTACACCATGGAAACAGACCTTTTGGTCCAACTTTGGTCCATGCCGACCAGGTGGCATAAATTAATCTAGTCCCATTTGCCAGCATTTTGCCCATATCCTCTAAACCTTTCCTACTGATATACCAACCAGATGCCACTTAAATGTTATAATTGTACCAGCCTCCATCACATCCTCTGGCAGCTCATTCCATGCATGCACCACTCTCTGTGCGAAAATATTGGCCTTTAGGTCCCTTTTATCTCTCCCCTCTCACCTTCAACCTACGCTCGCTAGTTTTGGATTCCCCTAACTGGGAAAAAGTCATTGGTGTTTCACCCTATCCACGCCCCTCATGATTTTATATCTAGGAAAATCACCTATACCGAGTATTCAAAAAGAATGGGTACCCAATGAACACAATTTGCCAATTTCTCAGCAACAAACCCAAACAAGCAGACAAAACACATCCAGAAACCCTAGCCACTCTCCTCTACATCAAAGACATATTGGAAATGACCGCCAGACTACTCAGAGCCCTTGGCATCATGGTAGTCCACAAACCCACCAACACACTAAAACAGCAGCTAATGAACTTGAAAGATCCTATACAGACAATGAGCAAAACTAACGTCATTTACAAAATACCGTGCAAGGACTGTAACAAAACCTATACTGGACAAACAGGCAGAAAACTAGCCACCAGGATACATGAACACCAACTAGCCACAAAACGATATAACCCTCTCTCACTAATATCGTCACATACAGATGAGGACGGACACCACTTCGACTGGGACAACTCATCCATCCTAGGACAAGCCAAACAAAGACACGCACAAGAATTCCTACCAGAACTCTATCAACAAACAGATCAAGTTAGACCCCATCTACCACCCCCTGAGAAAAAGAACTGGAAGTGACTTCACCACAGGAAATGCCATCACCACAGGAAATAACATCACCAACCCAAAGAAACCCAAACATATCAATAGAAAGCAGGAACTATCAGCAGTGCTTTGCATGAGGTCCACTGAAGGTGTTACCTAGTAAGGTAACAAACATCTGGAAATGAACCTTTCTTTTCCTCATAGCAGCAATAAGTGTCACAGTGATCGGCCAGAAGTTCACTTTTAGTGAAATGTGATCACTTCCGCAGCAGAAGATCAGCTTAGAGAACAGAAAGTTTCAAGTTCACAGAATGATAATGGAACAGTTCCCATGGATTTTGGTGGAAATCTCTCCAAGGATAAGCTCTCATCATTTACTCATTACTGAAATTTATGAAGCTATTTAGCTTTGCTCAATGAAAAGTGACCAAATTGACTTGTCTCAGCATATTTCACTCTTCATACAAGCATCAAAGACAATTTTACTAAAATAAATACTTTTATTAGTTTACTTTAACTGGCTGGTTGACGTATATTGTTTTTGCAAACTATTAAACCTGCTCTGTCTATGCAGTTTCAGACCACATCACATGTGGCTCAGATCTTCTGGTCGCTGGAGACCAGATGAACCCCAAAGATGCATATCAAGACCTCTCAGACTCCATGTGCACTGACTCCATGGAAACTGCCTGGGAAGATAAAATTCCAATGGGCAGTGAAATTGATTCCATATTTGGATCATGTTCACTCGAGGATACAAATGGCTGTTCTGTTAAAGAATGGCTAATTTTCGTTCTTCTGGAACTTCTGAAAAAAAAATCCCAATCCTGAGTTAGAGTTATAGTGATTCAACTCACTTACCTGAATAGGGGAGGCAATGGCCTAGTGGTATTATCACTGGGCTAGTAATCTGGAGACCCAGGTAATGTTCGGGGGAACTGGGTTCAAATGCAATACAAATCTGGAATTAAAAGCTACTGACGAACATGAAGCTATTATTGGGGGGGGACACCCATCTGGTTCACTAATGATCTTTAGGACAAAAAATTGTCAGCATTACTTGCTCTGGCCTAAGTTTGACTTGAGAGCCGCAACCATGTTGTTGATTCTTAACTGCCCTCTGAGCAATTAGGGTTGGGCAATAAATGTTGGCCTAGCCAGCAATACCCCAGTCTGTGAAGGAATTAAAAACAAACTTAGCCAGAAAAAGTTAGATGAGTTAAAAGTTGCTTCCACACCAGCCACCTATAAAACTGACTGTCCCAGCTCACCATTCACCCCCGCTCCAACACTCAGACTGACATCCCTCACTGACAGCTAACAGACACCAACCACAGACTCTTGATCTTGCCCCATCTGATGAGCACCAGACTCAGTAGCCCTTCCTACCTCACTGAGAATGCCCCTCCAGAAATCAGCTCAAAGCAGCCACCCATCCAGTCAAACCTCCATGCCTGGACCCGATCTGACCCAGAATCAACTCTCTCTGGATCCAACCTGGACCTGATTCCCCACCACCACCTCCACACACTGGACCTGGCAATCTGACTGTGACCTTCCCTCCATGTTGCAGCCTTTCCTGCACCATAACTCCTGTACTCCTTTGTTAATCAACATTTTGTCTCACTCAGCCTTGAATACAGACAGTGATGCAGTCTCTGCTGCTCTCTGGGTAAAACAGCAGCAACTCTCAAAGTAACTCTCTAAGAGTAACAAATAATCTTCATTCGCTTCACATTCTCAAATCACTAATTATATTTGTTAGGTTTTTCTGCAGATCGCCAATCACCAACACAAAGCACAACCTGACCCAACATGATTCCCTCATTTATTGCGTTCCATATTATAACAAAAAGGTCATTGTTGTGGAACTGAGGCGATGGGTGGTAACAGGAGGAAAGCGATTCTTAATTCTCAAATATCTTGATGCTGAGAACAAGATGATTTGGCCACTTGTTTGCTTGTAAATCATCTATAATTCAGCCAAACAATAATGGAGGCAGTTTTAATAACATAAATGCAAGGGTCCAGTACACACCTGCCACTCTCCCACAGTCTGAACTAAAAAAGCACCAGTGTAAAAAGTGCCTGAAGGGCATTGTTATACTGCAGCTCAGAGATCAGTACCTGCTGAGAGTAACATGGGCCAGCAAACCTAGGTTACACTGTGTTACTTTATCCTGAGATAAGACAGGTACACATGCACAGAACTGTACATATCCATGTGTTCATCAAATCCTTAGTATTTAGCAGGAAAGGGGTTTAAAAATTAAGTAGTTTTACTGCCCAGGTGTATAAGCTGCACATATACTGCAGAATGCATGAAGCCAAACTGCGGAGCATCCATCTCTTGCCTGAATGTGACTTCATATAGGAATTACACAACGCAGTTTGAGGTCAGTGGGAAGCTGAAACCACTGAAGGCTGAGTAAAAAGCTGGCCTATCTATAACCCATCAACCCAATCCTCACTCAGTAAGGTGAATGTTCTGTAATGTGTTTCACTGTTTATACTTCAGCATAATTCTGAGCTCAAATTATTAATATCCACATTTTTAAATTTTGCATCTTTTAAAAAAGTAACCTGAAAACTCAATCTTTCAATGCACTATCTTAATTTGCAGGCAATTGAAAATATTGCAGCAAGTACAAATTTATAAGATGTTTTCTATTTTTATCCATTTTCTTATTCTTCACTCCTCATTCCCACCTCTCATCATAAATCTAAGATTGCTGCATGAGTGTACGTTCGTTTCCTTCAATAATAGACATGGGCTCAGAGTCGAAGATTCAGGTTATGAACTGTTAAGATAATTTTTATAATGACTTATTGTATCTGGAGTTCCTTTATTCAGCATTAATTAAATCTGAGGAAACCTTTTTTACAACTACGATGTGATCATTTTATAATAATCGATTGCATCAGCACTTTGTAATCCAGGAAGGCTACAGTTTAGTCTCAAGGTGTGTGTCCACCTTTATCTTTAGACGAGTAAAAATGTGCAATATTCAAACTTAAATGCTGGTGTTTTAAGAATGTACGTTTATAATTGGTCATGAATATAAAGCTGGAATGTGTTTCTAAAGAGTTTAAACAATTCAGAATTCAGAAAAGAACTTCCATTGAATATCAGGAATTTCAGCAGTTTTTCATTTAATTCAAACCTTTCAGTATATGGCAATGGAGATCTAAAGCTTGATTTCCTTCTTATTAAAGACAATGAGAGCTTTAACATTACTTTTGTTTGATGATTTCACATTTATTTCATAAAACAATACGCTCAGGACTTGCTAATGAAATATTGATATTGCCTAGATACATTTGTTTCATCTCTCAGTGTGATTTTAAGGACATTCTCCTCTTCTTTCAACCTACCCCCAATTTGTTTTACATGTCTCTTCTGCACACAGTTTTATAGTCTTCCTGTTTCTATTTTATCATCTGACTGCCCCATTTTTGCTTCAAAGACACTGACGGAGTTGTGCTGTCACCCCAGAACACAACTGGAGATTGCCTTATGTTTTGCCCAAACCTTTAACCAACAGATTAAACAAAATATCTCTCCCAGTCAGGGTAAACTCCAAGCATTTTCTTTTCATTTATACAAAGGACTGTCATAACTCACTCAGACCAGTAGACTCATGAATGATGGATCTTTCACATTCATGAAAGAGCTACTATAACTCAGTGTCCCAAGTGGGATATCCTCCCTGGAATAAAGCTCTGATTTATGATCATTTAAGTACTGTAACCAGGTGAACTAACATATGGGATCCTGCTTGTTTACATCCAATACCAAAGCCTTAATTATCTATCAAAATGTTAACATTTTTGTGTTATTTGTGATCTAATTCTCCTACATTCCTGTTAACCTTTCAAAGTTTCCTAAAGGTAAGAGTGCACAATAATACTGTTTCTGCAAGGATCAATTCTTAACAACATCAAATAGCTCTTAAAGGCCTTGGGTCATTGTATGATATAGATGAGACATTTACGTCACCATTAGAATAGTCTAGGTTCCAAATATTATAGCCAATTTCAACAATATTTCAACTGACCCACAATGCATCAAAGAGCAAAGATGGGTCTTTGTGAAGGGTTAGCTATCAGTGAAAGGTGTGAAAACAGAATTCAGCCATGATATAAAATTAAATGGCATCATTAGCTTTTTAGCTGTACTGGTCAGGCTTTATTTTTGTCATTATTGTAACAGGTCCAGCTCTCAGTGCTGTAATTAATTTTAGTTCTACTTAGGTTTACGCTACTGTGTAAATTTATTTCTTAATCTCTGTTGAGGGAACCTTCATGATTGCAACCAAAGAGCTATCCGGGAATATCATGGACCATATGCAAATCATAAAACATCAATCGGGTTTTATGTGTGTTAGATAATAAATATTTTTACTGGTGTGTTTAGATTTCAGCTTGTGACATAAAATTGCTTTTTAAATCACATTCATTTCCAGAACCATTTAATTCCCTAAATTCATTCCCATCGGGTTGGGGGTGAGAGAGGTGCCCTCTGTTGCTAGTTAGCTAGCATGTGGTTCAGAACGACAACAAAGCAGGTTCAATTCCCACTCAGTCTGAGGTAGACTTGGGACCTGCCTTCTAACTGTCCCTGAGTGGAAGGTAATGGCAAATAACCGCTGACAAAAAAAAACAACAAAAAAAGGCTTCAGTTTAAACATCAGTGAACAATGCACCAAGGGACTGCTTTGAGACAGAGCATACATAACATGACATGACATGATGACATTCATTCCCATAGTACATGAATATATCAAGTTTTAAAGATAATGCAAGACATTTCCATATCTCTCAGAAACATTTATAGAATTGAAGAGTGGTCACAGGAGAGAAAATGGCTGGTTACGGCTGTGTTGACTGCAAGAGAAATTTACTTAATCCTTAATAGCCCATGAGACCGTAAGTTATAGAATCAAAATTAGGCTATTCAACCCATTGAGTGTGCTCCATTATGGCTTGTATGTTTCTCAAAACAATTCTCCCGCCCTCCCGCCCCTGTAACAGTTGATCCCATTATTAATCAAGAACCTATCTATCTCTGTCTTAAAGATGTCCAATGACTAGGCCTCCACAGCCTTCTGTGGCAATGACTTCCACAGATTTGCCACCCTTTGGCTGAAGAAATTCCTTCTCATCTCAATCCAAAAGAGTGTTCCTTCATGCTGAGGCTGTGTACTCAGGTCTGAAAATAAACCTGAAAGTGCTCAAGAGAGAAAGAGAGTTAACGTTTTGATTATGGCTCTTCTTCATAACTGAAAGGAACTGAAAAATGGTGGTATTTATGGTTTTGACAAAGGTGGAGGACAAATAAGTACAAGAGATAGTGAGAATACCCAGAACAAAGGATAATAGCAGTGATAGTGGTGGTAAAGGAGGGATAGATGTACAAAATAGGTGTAAACATCAGGTGTGACAAGGAGAAAATTAATCTGCTGTATGAGATCAAAGCCAACAGAATACCAACAAGTCCAGTCAGGGGAGGGAGGAGGCTGCAAGTAAAATGGCTGAACCTTATCTCCAGAACCTTGCATTTTTTTAAATCCATCTGGCATTTATCCAATTCCCTTAAGAGATTATGGTTGAATCTTCCTTCACCACGCTGTGCCATTTAACTCATGTTGCTTTTGATTCTTTTGCCAATCTCTTTAAATTTGTGTCCCTGGTTCTCAAATCTTTGCAAATGGGAAGTTTCTTTCTGTCCATTCTATGCAGATCCACATGATTTTGAACACCTCCATGACATTGCATCTCAATTGCCTATTCTCCAATCGTAGCCCCAGCTCATCCAATTTAAGTGTCAAGTGTCCGGCAACCAGTAAATCACTTTGAAATGCTGCGGTTGTTTTTTTTGTTATAGGCAAGCATAAAACACCATTTTCAGTCTGGCAGCATCCACTAGCGAAGCAAAAGACCTGCCCCAAAAGTGGGTGGTCTTGGGTCAAATGGGAAGTTAAAATGTTACAGGAATCTGAAACAGGAAGTGAACTTAACTTGAACCCATTCAGTTCCCCGCATTAATGGAAGCCGGATGAGGTTTGGGTGATTGACTCTATCAGTTGTTGAAACCTTTAATAGAGCTGTGCACCTTCATTTTCCACTTTTTAAAATATTTTTAACTATGATGACTGAGTTTCCCTGACCTTGGGAGCTACAACTGATAAAAAGAGGCAAAAGACAGAAACTCCATCAAGTTAGTTCTTTTACAGTAGAAACTTATGGTTGTATAATAGGGGAAGCCAAATGTTTTCTCCAGTTTCAACAATCAAGCATGCAAACATTCCCCTATTTTCACAAGCCCCAGCATCAGCAAACCCCCACACCCCACTCTCATCCCCATCCATTATCACCGCCATTATCTCCACCCACTCTCCAATCTCTGCTGAACAAATTCTCCATCCACCGACAATTTCTGACTGTTTCCATCCCTCCCTGAGCGGCATGCAACATCTCTAATATCATGTGTGGTTTTCCGAACCACCAACCTTATATAGTTCACCTCCAGACTCTCTAATGACCCTTGAACTTACTGACCCCAGGGCTGAAACTATGTATAAGTACATATATCATTGAAGGTGGCAGAACAGTTTGTGAGAATGGTTAATAAAGCAAATAGCATCTTGGGTTTTATTAATAGGAACTACAGAGTGTAAAAGTGAGGAAGCTATGTTTAAACTGATATAGAACACTACTAAGGCTTTAGCTGGAATATTGCATCCAATATTTCAATGTTTTCATATTGCCCCAGTTTCCTGGTAGTTTCACCAACACTCAGTGCACTATTCTCAGCTGGCAAGTCTTTCTGGCCTTTGCAAACACAACAGCTTTCTTTGATGCTGCCAGTGACCAGGACTCGGTGGATCTAGTACATACTTGTTTAAATATTAAAGCAGTCCTGGCTGAAATAAAGCATCATCCCTTCAGGATTATTGAAGACAGAACCAATGAAAAGTTTCCGAAAGAATGGTTTTTTTGAAAGTGTTTTGAGTTTTGAAGAATTCCTGATGGCGACATACTTAATTCTTGGCATCTACATTGACATTTGATATGGGGTTTGAGTAATGCAAAAATAAGGCAAAAATTCAAATTTTGTGGAACACTTACAGTCATTATCATTGTATTCTGCTCTCTGAATTTTCTCAATCTCAGAGATGTAGCTAGCATGGGAAGTGTGATGACAGACAATGGTGTGGTGATAATATCACTGGGCCACTAATCCAGAGGATCCAAGCTAATATTCTAGGGCAATATATTCAAATCCCACTACAGCAGTTGGTGGAATTTAAATTCAGTTAAATCTAGATTCAAAACCTAGTCTCTGGAATGATGTTGAATTATCACAGTCATAAAACCATTCACTAATGTTCTTAAGGGAAGGAAACCTGTTACCTTTAATTAGTCTAACTTACACATACTCCAGATGCACAGATACTTGAATTTCCAACCACTCAGTTTGAGGGCAATTAGGAATAAGCAATAAAATGGTTGCTATGTTAGTAATGCCTACAAACCATGCAACATTAGATAAAAACAAATCCAATTTTGAAAATTTCACATTACCTGCTGAGCATCTTAGGAAGATCAATATTTTCTAGGCCATTCAAGCTTCCTTTCATATGAGTAGTAAATGGTATATTTTCCTCTTTTCAATAAAATTGTATGATTAGCACTTCCAGAAAGTCCTCAATACATCCACTCCAGCTGACCAAACCCCCAACTGAGCTTCCAACAAACGTAAAAATGTTTAATGAAAATGTGGGGAGAAAGGTAATTGCTAAGTCAAGAGCCGAGTTACCCGTGTGGATACTACCATGGCCAGACTGATCAAGGCAAATGGAGAAACAACCAGAATCATAGAATCTCCATGGTTTTGGAAGCAGCTATTCGGCCCATTGGGTCCACACTGACCCTCTGTTGCGCATCTCCCCCGGACCAATTCCCCTACCCTATATTTCCCATTGCTAATCCTCCTAGCCTGCACACCCCCTGGACACTATTATCAATTTAGCATGACCAATCCATCTTACCTGCACATCTTTGGCCTGTGGAAGAAAGCAGGAGCACTCAGAGAAAATCCATGCAGACAAGGGAGAGCTCCATACAGACAGTCATCCAAAGTGGGAATTGAGCCCAGCTCCTAGGCACTGTGAGGCTGCAGTGCTAATCATTGACCCATTGTGCCACCCTAACTATCCAGTGGTTATGTAAACTCTGCAACAATGTCTGCAAGGTCTGATATTATTCCCCAGGTCCAGAGATATGGGTCAACTGTGAAGATCTCCAGAAAAGGCAATCCCACTGAACGTGACAATTGCAATGGAGTCACTCATCTATCAGGGTAATATCTACTCCCATATCGTACTTGGCCTTGTTAAAGATATAGTGGTTGGTGAACACCAAGAAGAATAGGCAGGCTTCAGACCAAAATGCACTTGTACCAAGCAGATTTATACACTAGGGCTGCATCATTGAGAACTGCTAAGACCATCAAGCCTCCTCCCCTACACATTTACCATTAACTACAACCTTCTCACCAAGGTCTTCAATATCCCACATCAGTTTTCACTCTGCTTTCTTTATATGGCATTCCATCAAGGATGGGTGCAATTATTGAGAAATTCTTGGAGAATTTCAGATAGTATGTCAGGACATAAGGTGATCACAGAGACTGGTTCTCTGGGGTCTAGGGTCCCAGTGGTACAGTGACAGGGGTCAGGAGAAGTTGAATGATTTCCCTTCTTTCCTTATTGATTTCACCATTGATTGGATATTAAGGATAACCTTGGATTGAGATGGGTCATGGATGGTGATTTTGGAAATCTGGACATTGCTGATGACATTGCTGCTCAATTAGACAGCTTACTCAGATTGAAAGGGCTGATTACCTTGACAAATAATCAGGCTGCAGGCGTGAAACTCACCATTAACGGCAAGGAGACAAAAATATTGTTGAAGGGAGACCATCAATAAATGACAAGTGTTTATTCCAATCAAAACAAATTTGTCATTTTAGAGGACTTCAAATTCCAAGGAAAATTCATTTGATAAACATTTCATATTTTCACAATATGTCATCTTTGTCATGTTTCCTTGAGGGTTTCTCCCTGTGATTCTTAGCGAGATTTCTTGCACTTTCACATCAAATCTGCCTCATTCACAGCCCATTACACTCCGATGAAATGTTTCATCCAATGGTAGATCATTCTTTCCACATACTATAACCAGAAGTACTCATCATTGCTGGGACATTCCTGGATATCCTGCGATCCCTGGCATCACCTCCATCTTATAAAGGCCATTGTGCATCCCATCAAGTACTGTCAGTACAGAGCTATACTCCATGATTCAGAGTTAGGACATGGCAAATAGGAAATTGATGGCTTACTTTGTGGACAAGAACCTGGGAGGTTCTGGCAGATGGGGTGATTTAGAGGAAAGAGTCTCTCTTCCCATAGGACTGACAGTGGAGGACGTGACACCAGATCCTGCCCGCCTAATCTGAGGTTGCCACCCAGTTCAGAATGGTCTCAACAGGTTGGAGGAACGCTCCACAATGTAGCAAGATGGTGAATGACTGTCTCCATTCCACCTAGCTATGTGCCAAAATCTCCTCTCCATGTTGCACTCCCTCTACATCTGGTGTTGTACGCAACTCCCACCCAGGATCATGCTCTACCAATCTTACTATTACAAGTTGCAGCTTCCTTCACTTGCTGCTAACCACTCAACTCCCCCAGACACTAAACCCTGCACACTTTCCATGCTACCTGCTCACTCACTTGGCACATCCCACCTCCATCTACACCACCATTACCAACTGTGTCAGCCATTTTCATCGCATTCAAACCCTCCCTTTGTTTCATTCCAAGAGAAAACAACCCAGGATTGAGCAGGAAGTGCCTCATTGCTGGTGGGCTGCCCAATGTTCAGCTTCTCCCTCCCTACCAGCAGAGAGTCCTGGCCCTGAATATTCCAAGTATCACCCAAGCCCCTGACTGACTTCAGATGCTGCCTTTGACTTATTGTGTCAGGATGGTCCTGACTGCAGGGTATCCCCCTGGACTTGACTGAGGACTACTCCCCTTAGCTTTTGAGGCATGATTGAAGCACATACATGTGTACTGCTGGCACTTGATGCATGTGTGCGATTGATGTACCAAGTTGCCATACAAGAACAGGTCCACTCCATTAACTGGTGACTGCTGACAACCACGATAAGATTCTGATCATTACGTCTGCGCTAAAAAGCAAATTATCTGTGCATGTTATATCTGGCTGATGAGGCAAGGTAGTATTATTGAGAGCATCCAGGTGGATGCAAAGTGAGGGAGCACTTAGAAAGTAAATGAGCAGCTGTGAGGTCCATGAGCTGAGTGCCTGTCCCTGCGCAGTGTCCGTGCAGCAGCATTGCAACGATAGACAGCGGTGCACTCCACACTGCAGCAATAAGGTGCAGAAGGGTAGTGGAATTGGGATTGGACATGTATAACGAAAGTGCAGAGAGGCTGGCATGTTTTTGATGCCAACAGCCGTGGTTGGAGGATACAATGGATCGCTGCCATAGTGGGTATCCAGAGATGATCATTCAAATGGTAGTTCAGACATGCTAGCAGCAAGCTAGAGTCTCCACTTATACACTCTGACTTTCATGAAGGGAATTCCTGGCTTGTAGTTTCTATCCAGTGGATAGCAGAATGGAAATCTGCGGTTTAATGAGCTGAGATTAGGTAGGATAATGAGGGTGATAATGACCAATAATTCTCATTAAAAGGCCACTGCCAGGTCAAGAAACCTGCCTTGAAGTCTGAAAATCAATTTGAAAATGTGGTTTGTTTTTCCTGCCATCAGGAATTTCCTCACCGTCTTTTCACTCAATGCTCCCATGTTTCTTGCCAGAGCCAAAACCACTCAGGGCCTGGGAAAATTCAGCTCATTAACTGCTATTTCTCCTTCCACTGATGCTGGCAGACCTGCTGATTTTCTCCAGCATTTTCTGTTTATATTCACTAATCTGGGCAGTTCCATGAATAGCAAAGAACGGAATGTGAGGTTATAAAGCATCGTTAGCTTTCAACCCAGAGTTTGAAACAGTAAAAAAAAGCCTTCAACATTTTACTTTGGAGTTCAGGCACACCCATGAATACACACTACTACCAAGTCACTTTATATATATATACACACATACCCAGTGTGCACCCACTTTAGAGTTTATTTGAAGGATTCCAACTCTGTCTACTCCATGTTAGTTTCTGAGAAGAGACTCATTAACTTGAGTTACAAGCTGCCAGCCTCTGTGTAACTCACATTGCTTTCTTAGCAGATAGGTCTGCTCAGTTGCAGACCATCAGCCACTGTGGCCTGCACTGCTTGTTAACACAGAGTTAGAGCTTGTCACATTAGTGAGCACTGAACACTCAACACATCACTGTACAGCACCATGCTTATACCAACACCACGCCCGCAGCACGTAGCAGATACACTGTTCAAGCAAATGGCCATGTCTGAAAGTCAAAGGGGAACAGACCTAAGTGGGGCATAAGAGGACTAGTCAGTCATGGGGCTATTGCCACAGTCAATCAAGGGCTTGGACATGGTCAATCAGGTACTTTGGCTTACCAGTGATAGGGGATTCATGTTCTTGCAGTACAGTCCTGCAGGTCAGTTTCAAGCAGTCCAGGGAGTTAGAATGCTGTGCAGCCATTAGTGCAGGGGGAAGCTGTCTTGCCAAGGTAGTCAGGGATGGGATTGCGGGGCTGGGGGTAGGTGGATGGGGAGGTGGTGGACCATGGTTGATCCTTGGATTTGGTCACTAATAACCAGAGGGCAATCCTGCGGTAAGGTGAGAAATACGTGTCTGGGGATGAGCTTCATTGCATTGGATTGCTGATGGAATGGTAACAGTCTGATAGGCAATTAGAGATAGTAGGGTAGGCCTACTAATGGATAGGAGGGGACTGGGAGCTCTGGAAATGGGAGTTACAATCAGGTTTCAATTAATCTGGCCCCAACATGGAGGGAGTCAAGTCAAGACATCATATTCTTACCAGAACATAGGGCTGCTCTCTTATTAAAGAGAGATGTGTGGTGGTGATTTAACCCATGGGCCGCCATACCTCAGATGAGGGAAGAGGTTGAGAAGGAGAGCCCTTCATGATAACCTTTGCCAGTGTGGGGATTAAACCTATGCTGCAGGCATCACACTGCTTCACAAACCAACCGTCCTGCCAACTGAGCTAAACCGACCTCTATGAAGAGAATGTAAGCCTAACAAAAGCATAGAAATTTCCATAGTCATGAACTCAGGGGTAAAGTGGACATGTTAAAAGTTCTCTAAAGGAGCTTAGCAGAAAGAGGTGATTCCACAGGGCAAGTAATATAAGAGGGAACACAGAGGATGGAGAAACTTCATTGTTTCTCAATGGGTTCCTGCAAGTCACTCACACTGAAGTGAAGTTGGAATCTTGTCATGTTGGATTGAAAGTCAACTGTGCAATAAATTCACAAAATGGCTGACATCAATTGCAAAGTGAGCAGATTAAGTTATTATTTGATTCTTCGAACTGAAGTAGACCTCCTCAAATTGGATGCTCTCTTAGTACCATTGGAGTAACCACGCCTCCACTGATTCATCTAGCTTCAAATTACACTCCATCAGCAGGTCATTCATTGTTTAGGATTGTACATTAAAAATTATAGCCTCAAGCAAACACAATCATTAGAATAGTTTTTATTCATCAATGGGACATGGGCATCTCTAGCTGACTGACATTTTATTGCCCGTCCCTAGTTGCCCTTGAGAAGGTGGTGGTCAGCTGCCTCTTTGAATTGCTGCAGTCCATATGCTGTAGGTTGACCCACAATGCCCTCAGGGAAGGAATTCTGGAATTTTAACCCAGTGACAGAGAAGGAACGGCAATATATTTCCAAGACGGGATGGTGAGCGGCTTGGAGGGGAATTTGAAGGTGGTTGTGTCCATATATCTGTTGTCTTTTTCCTTCCAGATGGAAGTGGTTGCAAGTTGGGAAGGTGCTATCTAAGGATCTTTGGTGAATTGCTGCAATTCATCTTGTAGCTGGTACACACTGCTGCTACCGAGCGTCGGGGGTGGAGAGAGTGGAGGTGGTGCCAATTAAATAGTCCGCTTTGGCCTGGATGGTGGCCAATTTCTCGAGTGTTCTTGGAGCTGCAGTCATCCAGGACAGTTGGGAGTATTCCATTACACTCCTGACTTGCAGAAAGTGAGGACCGCAGATGCTGGAGTACCAGAGTTGAAATATGTCGTGCTGGGAAAACACAGGGTGAGGGTGAGGGTGATAGGCTGGAAAGGGGGTGGGGGCGGAGACGTCAGGAAAAAGATTGCAGGTCAAGAGGGTGGTGCTGAATCCAGGGGTTGGGACTGAGATAAGGTGTGGGGAGGAGAAATGAGGAAGCTGGAGAAATCTACATTCATCCCGTGTAGTTGGAGTGTTCCTAGGCGGAAGATGAGGCGCTCTTCCTCCTTGGAGTGTTCCTAGGCGGAAGATGAGGCGCTCTTCCTCCAGGCATCGTGTGGCCAGGGTCTGGTAATGGAGGAGGCCAAGGACCTGCATGTCATTGGCGGAGTGGGAGGGGGAGTTAAAGTTTTCAGCCACGGGGCGGTTGGGTTGGTTGGTACGGGTGTCTCAGAGGTGTTCCCTGACACGTTCCGCAAGTAGGCGGCCTGTCTCCCCAATGTAGAGGAGACCACATCGGGTGCAGCGGATACAGTAAATGATGTGTGTGGAGATGCAGGTGATTTTGTGACCTGCACCTTCACACACATCATTTACTGTATCCGTTGCACCCGATGTGGTCTCCTCTACATTGGGGAGACAGGCCGCCTACTTGCGGAACGTGTCAGGGAACACCTCTGAGACATCTGCACCAACCAACCCAACCGCCCCGTGGCTGAACACTTTAACTCCCCCTCCCACTCCACCAATGACATGCAGGTCCCTTGGCCTCCTCCATCGTCAGACCCTGGCCACATGACGCCTGAAGGAAGAGCGCCTCATCTTCCGCCTAGGAACACTCCAACTACATGGGATGAATGTAGATTTCTCCAGCTTCCTCATTTCCCCTCTCCTCACCTTATCTCAGTCCCAACCCCCGGATTCAGCACCACCCTCTTGACCTGCAATCTTCTTCCCGATGTTTCTGCCTCCATCCCCTCTCAAGCCTATCACCCCCACCCTCACCTCCTTCTACCTATTGTATTCCCAGCGCCCCTCCCCCAAATTCCCTCACTCCTGACTCTTTAGGGAGTCAGGAGGTTAGTTACTTGCTGCAGTATTGCTAGTCTCTGATCTGCTGTTGTAGCCATTGTGTTTATGTGATGAGTCCAGTTGAGTTACTGGTCAGTGGTAACCCCAAGGCTGCTAATACTGGGGGATTCAGAGATGGTAACACCATTGAATGCCAAGGAGCAGTGATTAGATTGTGTCTTATTAGTGATCGTCATTGCCTGGCATTTGTATAGTGTGAATGTTATTTGCCACGTATCAGTCCAAGTCTGTATGTAGTCCAGATCTTGGTGCACTTGAACATGGACTGCTTCAATATCTGAAGAGTCACGAGTGAGGCTGAACATTATGCAATTGTCAGCAAACATCCCCACTCTACCTTATGATGGAGGGAAGGTTATTGATGAAACAGCTGATTTGCACACTGAACAATTCCTTGTCATGTCAGCTAAACACCTGAAATGAAAACAAGACATTTAAAAGTGAAACTTGAAGTTTCCATTCACAACTAGGGTTCCACGATCAGTTCTGGAAGGCAATTCTTTACAGCAGCCAGATAAGGGACCGAAATTATACAAGGACATAGACTGTGATGTGGAAGGGGAGCCTTATCTTTTGTGGGAAGAGTGAGTGTCAGGGAGGTGCCACAGTGGTGCTAATCTAGCACAATTCTACTGCCAATGTAGCATAACTGTTGGCTGTGCAGCATACAATTGGAGATGATCACACACCTCAGAGATCCTATTGCAGACCTAACAATGACATCCTTGAGAAGCCTCAATGGGGTGAGAGCATAAAATGAGACTTCATTATGGTGGATGTGAGGGCTCAAGAGTTCCTTCAATAAGTGCATGTACCCCTTCTGACATGCCCACATTTATCTGGTCATACATCTCACATGAGCATTGCCATGGCTGGAGGTGCTGGAGGCCTTGGTGCTATACAGAAGAGAATATTGAAGGAGATGGTCAATACAACTTTGTCAGCAAGCCTAGCAAGAACAGAGATCTCCAGCAGATACTGCGCAGCCTCCAGAGGAGGAGCCCCAGTTAAAGATCCAACAAGGAGACAGAGGTTTATGATGAGACCCCACATCTACCTTCAAAATTGGAGATAACCAAGGGAGGATGTTCCAGATGTAGACAAAATGGGGGAATGGCATCAATCTTCTGAGGATGAAGATAAGGCTGAGGATTGGAACTTTGACGAGGATTGTCCAAGACAGCATGACAAAGCAACGCATCACTGAGCCCAAGAGGCCAATTATAACCCCATAGAAATCTGCTTCCAGGATGAATGAAGTAGATCTAGATTTTGTTTAATTGTTTAGCATTTTGTCAGTAATCAAGCAAGCCAATCCTGTTTACTGTGAATGACATGTGGACCTCGTTATTTTTGCAGTCCTTGACTTTTTACATTGTTGAATAAATGTCTCATTATCCATGTGATAATATGCTTCATATCTTTGGTTGATATCAATGAAAGGTTCGAAACATAACATGTCCTACTGACCATTGGGGGCAACACAGCACTCACTAAGACAGCAGGCTAATATTGCATGGTGTTAAAGTTAGGTAGCCCTTAAGGCCTCTGTCAGGATATCACATTGAGGGTTGTGTAGTAAAGTCTCTGCAGGTTGAGAGGAATCCTAATGCATTTCCTTCTGACTCTTCCATCATCGGTAATCCTTTAATGTTTCAGAGTGTGTGGAAACTACTTAATTGCCCTGGAATCCTTGGGCATCCTGCAAGACAGCATTGAACCTGAGAGGCAGCACTTTGTGCAGCCTTTCTCAGCTGACCAATGCCCAATGAGTGGAGTTATGAAATGTCTGTTGTTCATCTCATAGCCTTCAATATGTCTTTCACAGCACAAAGCTTCACTAATTCATACTCTCCTTCATAATCACCATTCCCCATAAGCTGCACGGCCACACTATTGTTCCGAGGGTCGATGCATGTGATCAGCCTGTTTTAAGTGTCCAACTCAATGTAGGCCAACATTCCTCAGCTTGAACTGAGCAGACTTTGGGAGCCTGGAAGGGAAGCGGAGGACAGAGGAGCAGGGTACCTCTAGGAGGAACCATCTGGAAGGAATCTTCCTCCCTATGGGTCCCTCTGGCATCATACTGTATCCCTAAGAGGGAGGATGAGGTCCCTCATCTCCCTATCCCCCCGCCAACCTACCATTGTTTCTGAGCCCCAATGGCTATAGTGATGTAAGTCTGTACAGCTATCTGGCAAATACTGAGTGTGCTGGATCTAGGTCACCATGGTGGTCATGAAACCTATCAAAGGAGGAAGCATGTTAGAGACAGCACAGTACGGTGGTGTCAGTAGATTCCTCCATCCTTAGCTGCAGCTTGTGACCTAATGTCCAACAAACATTGCCAAGTGTCCCTAAGCCTCTGTCTGCCATTTGGCAAAGTCATTCATGACCAAATAAAAGGGCTTGTGTTCTGCTGGAGCCTTAGCGAGTCAGTGGCCTTTGACTCCCTTCAGAGTGTTAGAGACCTGGGGCCAGTTGCAAAGATTTGTCAGTGACATGCGCAGCTGAGTGAAGTACAGAAAGAGTGCACACTCAGGTTAAAGCCTCCAAGCTGGTCGAGAATGCAGCTGATTGTGCATCCTCCGAGGGTTCAAGTGGTTTCCTCCTTGGAGATGGAGCTGAGGGTCTCCAGTGCTGACCTCTTTGCTGAGGTTCGCTCAACCTCACTCGTGCCTGACTTAGAGAAGATAGGAAATGAGTTGCCAAAGAGGGATAAAATCTTGTGCAGATTAAGAATGAGTTAGCACTGTTGGCAGTGAAAAAGCAGCACAGAACCACACAAAGAAATCTCCAAGATCGTTTGGTCTCTGAGGTTTCCATCCTGACGTGAGCAATTGGGTTGTTCTCCGATGAAATCCAGCATTTTCTTCCCATGAAGAGCATGATGGCCACCTTTAAGATTTAAACCCCTCACGGCCCTGTCACCCTGAACATGGACTGATATTTCCTATAATGATACAGATGGAGGGACTGGGTATGATGGAAGTGAATGGAAGAGCAATTAGTGGTGTTGCAGGAACAAGAGAGGTGGTGAGGTAGCCACAGCGAGTGAACAGGAAATGCAGAAGGCAGGAATGATCAGTGGTTTCGGAAGGTGAAGGCATGAGAGCCGTTGAGTGGACATGATATGGGTTACACTAAGTGTTGCAATCCATGATCCTTGGTGAGATGTGTTTACAGTGACAAAGTTAGAGAATACGCTAGTCCCATGAGTGTGAGCCAGAAGACCAGAAGATAACTTATCCTTGAGGAAAGCAAAAGACCATCTGATGTTCTTTCTGTATTGCTGCATGTCTCACTCCACTTTGGAGGCAGCACTGGTGTCCAGGCTGGCTGGTCTGGCGGTGTGACCTCTTGAAGTAGAAGAGCCTGTCCTCCTCAACACCACCCTGTATTCTAATACCTCCAGATCCCTGTGCATGAAGTAAATTTTCCTACTGATGGGACAGTGAGCATAGAGTCATAGAGTCATAGAGATGTACAGCATGGAAACAGACCCTTCGGTCCAACCCGTCCATGCCAACCAGATATCCCAGACCAATCTAGTCCCACCTGGAGCCCATATCCCTCCAAACCCTTCCTATTTATATACCCATCCAAACGCCTCTTAAATGTTGCAATTGTACCAGCCTCCACCACTTCCGAGCAGACTGTGAAGATTTGAGCACCACAGTGTGACAAGTCGTTCCTGACCTGTGGTGTCTGTGGTGGTGCATCATTTGGCTTTAAATATCGCATCAGAGGTGTGAAGGCCTGAAGGCTCCAACAGTGGGAAACAATTCCACTTGTCCTCTTTGATTTCCAATTTCAAAAGTCTGGTTGTAGAAATAATGAGCAGAAAGATGTGTGAGAAAAATCCATTTGAGTCACAGCAGCACAAATCTCACTCCCCAAAACCTATTAATACTATTGAGAAAATTTAGCCCTCAGAAAAGCCTCCGGTTTCATCCATCCTCTGCAATAGGTAACTCAGCTACGTCACACGGGTCTCATGACTGAAGCCTGCAAGTTAGGTCACACAATGTGTTTTGGTGTCTTCTGTTCATCGTGGAAGATTTGGCCAGACATATAAGTTTCTTTCAAACACTGTTAATTAACCAAATGTGCATAATGACAAGGCTGCAGAGCACCATGCTTTGAGCTGCACTAGTTCCAAGCTTCTACAAGAGTCCTATCACTTGATAACTGAGATCACAGTGGTATCACAGCATACCTCAAAGACTCATCCACATATTCATTAAACCCTACATTTACACAATGGGTTCCTTCTGGGTGTATAGAGAGAAGGGACACAAAATGAACCGATGCTGGAACAGATGTAGAGATCTGTTCAGCAGATGCAGGAATTTCAGGAGAGAATGGAACACTTTGTCTACCTCATGTGTTTCCTAATGTGGGACCTATTAAATCTAAGTCACTAGAATTGACCGAAACATCGATGCAAACATAAAGTAGGTTCACCATTAAGTTCACCTGTCTCCTTTGAGTAAATTACGATATTTTCCCACACTGCAACATAGATTATCCCTCAAAAAATACTTAATTGGCTGTAAAGTGCTTTAAGGTGTCCAGAGGTTGTGAAAAATACAAGTTGGTTTTTCTTTTGAAAAACTACCTACAAATCCCTGTTAAACTGGTGTTAAGGGTACATTGATTTCAGGGGAAAATAGCTTGGCAATTTCTTTTTCAAAATGCAAACTACATATTGAAATACATCATTATGTCAGTTGTGTGAATCTGGAAAAATAATGCATGCTCCTTCTGGTTCATCTCCTCTTCCAAACAAGGAAAGCTTTGTCATTTCACAGGAAGAAAAGGTCCCTTTACAGCAAGTACATGCAAACTCAGCACAGTATGTGTTTTTTGACAGTTCTGTCTTTTCCTTGTCTGTCTGGCTCTGTTTTCCTATCCCTTTACATCTGTCTGTCTCCCTTGTCAATCAGAAATGTTGTTATTTGTATTGTGCTCTGTACTGCCTACAATTAAACGGTGTGTCTTACCTTTTTAAGGCTGATGGATGTGCCATCTCATGCTAATGTGCCTTCTCCAATGTCCTTCATTTGTCAGAGATCATGGCCATTTACTGCAGGTCATTATTTCATTAAGATTTCAACAGAATACTTCCAATGTACAGTGAGTGATCCATTTCTCATACACACCCACCGCATTAGCCTCTGAATACTCTCATTATACCATTACTAATTAGAAATTCTCAAATCAACGGTTGCATTAAAAGACAGTGTGTGGAGCATATGGCATAATATCCTATTAATGAACACTCTAAATTCAAACTCAGGTCAGATGCTCATTTCATGTTCGTGTCACAGAGCAAAAGAGCGACCTTCTTTTAAAATGCATAATGGAGCCTGACTCGGAGAGATGATGCCTTGGGCAAACGCTTAATTCTTTTTTAAGCTTTTCTCCCCTACAATTACAAACAAAACATATTTTTTTGTTTTTGCAAAATAGTAGCTTGCAAACTGTTATTGCACCATAAATTTTAAAGGTTCTGTAAATATTACATCTCTTCATCTTATGTTATTAGTGTTAGTTGTTCTGTTGTTCGCCCAGGCAAACTTTACTGCTTCAGTGGTGGGTGTATTGTAATTATATTAACACTTCTTTTGCCGATGTCAATCCTGGCTCATGCTTGAATTTCTTTCTTGTCACTCGAGCTTACTTTTCAAAAATTTATTTTGATGGTACTTCCATTAACCTGCATATTTCATATGTGCTTTGTGTACACAGGCTCACAATCCCAAACAGATTACTGAAGACAACATATGAAGCCAATGTAAAGAATGACACTTGAATCTAACAAAATAAGTCATACATTGACAATGGAAAGCTGTTATTAGGGTCACTCAAGGGATGTGACAATAAATAAGGAAGATGATCCTATATGGTAATATTTGGGGGGAATCTACCAAGTTAATTGACCATAAAGACCATTGACTGTAGTCTACAACTGCATGGATTGCAAGAGTGTAAATTAAACCTGCATTACTATGTTAAGTACATTCTAATGTTTGATCCAGCTTGACACATCTTTTCGGATTTAATGCTGAATAGTTTTCTGTATTATAACAGAGTGAAGTCAATATGATTCTATAGGTGGTATTTAATGGAAACATTGATGTGTTGCCTGCCAACTGGAGAGGCAGTGGGGGTCCCACATTGTCTCTGTGTGGAGAGGTCCACCCCATTCAGCACCAATCAGGCATTTAACTGTGCAGTGGTGAGCCAGATCCAGACAAAATCACGCCCCTTGTCTCCCTCCACTCATTGCTTGAACATCATCACTGGGGATGTAGTGGTAGCTGCCAGTAATGCATCACCTTGGGCCCGGGATCACACATGGACCCAGACTACAGATCAGGCAGAATGTGGCTCTCAACAACGAAGCACAGAGTATCTTGAGCGAGGGATTAACCCCCAAGTCTACAGGCGTCCCTGACAGAATTTGCTTTGCAGGCTTCCTAAAACAGAAGCCTACTGCAGTTTGACGATTACTGTTGGCAGAGTATGGCCCTTGAGTGGGAATTAATGGTGCACTTAAGGGCCTCAATTGGACTGCAGGATGAGAAAGTCATTCATGAGCCTTTGCACCAAGGACACAATCAGGCCATAGGAGTCCCTTCCCACCACCCTTCTGCTCAATCGGAAGTCACTGGCACCAAACTCAGCTCGGCTGGGCGAAAGCATTATATTCAGCCCCATGTGTCAGATCTTTCATCTATCTCAAAATCTAGGAAGAAAGACTATCATTGTATAATACAATGCCAAATACAAATCCAAATTCTGTCAGGGACGCCTGTAGACTTGGGGGTTAATCCCTCGCTCAAGATACTCTGTGCTTCGTTGTTGAGAGCCACATTCTGCCTGATCTGTAGTCTGGGTCTATGTGTGATCCCGGGCCCAAGGTGATGCATTACTGGCAGCTACCACTACATACACTAAATCCAAACTAAATTTAGGTTTGATTTTGTCATGAGTATTAATTCAGAGTGAATGTAACTTTGCTGATTTGTAAACTTTCATCACTTAAGTTATGAAACAGTACAATCAGTAAAGAATAAAGAACATAAATTTGAAAAAGAAAAGAAATGACATCAATATCATGTTTTTTGTAATCTCCGAATATCACAAAGCACTTCATGACGAATGAAGTGTGGTCATTGTTGCTTTGCAGGCAATATGGCAGTGCATATACACTCAACAAGAGCAAAATGGAATAGATAATCCAATAATCCATTCTGCCAATGCTGGTTGAGGAGTAAAGTTTGACCAAAGCTCTATGCAAAATCCCTGTTCCTCAGGTTCTTTGATGTCCACAGAGGCAGACAATGCCTCTGTTTAATGTCTCAGTTGATAGACGGCACCTTCAATTGTACAACATTCCCTCAGTATTGCACTGAAGTACCAGTCCAAATTTGATGTTTGATTTTCTGAGGAAGCGTGTTGCAAGAACTCATGAATTTCAATTTGAATAATATGTCTCTTGATGAACTTTATTGCTTTGAAATCTGTTTTGGACAGTGAACAAAATTTAAATTGACTATTTACCAAGTACATGTTTTTCAGTTACAAAGTCAGGGCCTGGTGGCTTTGGATGTGTCCACTACATTTTCACAATCCTTTTTGAAAGCTAACGCTTCAGTTTGTGACAGTTTGTGGTTCTGAACGGTTAAATACTCTCCTATGTACTGAACATTATGACTTGTTTTAAAAAAAAACACATTTCCAACAAAATAATTATAGAATTTTAAAATAATATGCACATTTCAGTACCTTCTCATTATTGAATTCAAAGATGTTCAAATGAAGATTTCTCATTGAAGTATGCAGCTATTATGTTGATTAAAACTCCTTTCAAGCAGGAGCTAAGTTGGCTTTAAAGCCAGGCTCTGCACAGTCTAAATTGCAGGATTTAATCATGGTTCATGGGACTTTAAAATCAAAATTGCTAAGTGAAGCAAATAGCTGCCATTTTTACTCTGGGATAACAAATGTTGCACCATAAATGTCAAAAAAACATGTCGTGAAATCTCCTGTAAAAATTTACCAGGTCATAATGGAGCAATGATTTACTCGATGGCTTCCGATTCTGATCTGGCAAGCTTGAATTTTGAATAGCAGGTAGCGAGGACCTCATTAATAGGATCTTTCTTTCAAGATGGAAGTTAGCCTGCGATGATGTCATCAGGGCCTGACTGCAGCATTACCTTGAGGCCTGAGTAAAAATGGTTTCCACAAAAGGCCAAAACTGTCAGAAAATGGATCCAGAACCAGAGAAACCCAGAGAGGTAAGCTTTGTAGAAATTACCTTTAAAGACTATTTTCCTTTGGCCTTCACAAGGTATAAAAGTCTGCATTGTGTACGTCAACTAACAACATATTTATTTATGTCATACAATGGTTACTGTGGGATAGCTTAAACCAAAGAAATAAGATGATGAATCAAAGTATATAAATATGGGTAGGCCAGGACTTTTCCATTCTCAGGCTAAGTAGGAGAATTTCCAGGATAAAACCCCATGACCTATCAAGGTCAGAAAGCTTATTGGATCTTCTGGTAATCTGGAAGCTGGCTGGCTGCTGGTCTGCACCCTGCTAGAAATACAACCTCAAAACAGGCAATCCCACCAGCTTGGACCTTCTGACCTATTAGAGTCTCCAGAACCAGGCTGCTCAAGCCATTGAGGCCATGGCTGCTGCTGCCAAGTTGATGGAGGAACACCATTGAGAATGGTCAATGTTGGTTATGGGGGATGGAAGTGTAAGGGTATTTCTGAGTTTTTTGGGGGGACAGGAGGGTTTAAAGTGAAGGCAGGAGGTTATGTTCAGAGGCCATCTTCCTGCCCCAAATCCAGTCCCTTGATCATGCACAAATTAATGCAGATTGAGGGATCCCACTGCAAAGTGACAAGGACCTGTTCACCAGTTGGGTAGTCTGAGTTGTTCCCATCTCATATGATCTGAAGTAACTGCAATCCAAATGGGATGAGATACTTAAGTAGTCATTTAGTGGCAGAATGGAACATTGAGCTCACCCAGAGCATTGGCAAGAAGTGGGTGGGTATTTCCTAATGTCAATGTTACCTGCCATTCACTCTTGGGTGGACCAAGATTGCACCCTTGGTATCCATTATCCTTCTCCCCATCTAAATTCAGTATGACAACAACTCAATGTCAGCCCTGAGATTACAAGTGTTGATGGTATTAATTTAACTTTTCAATTTTGTTGAGATCTGTGAAAGGTTTGGGTTTTCTTTGAAATGCTGTTTCCCCAGCCAGCCTGTGCAAAGTAGAAATAGCTGTACGAGAAAGGAACCATAGGACAAACAACAACAAAGGGCTTACTGCCAGTAAACCACTGCTGCAATAATTTACACAATGACAAAACTACTCTGCTTTGTCCCTCTTCAACCTTTTGAAACACAGGGCTGAGCTATATTCTATCTGAATCGGCAGAGCTCCAAACATTGTCAATTCACGTTAACACTTCAAATTCTGCAAGATCCATGAAGCAGAACTTCATCCATGACAATATAATCAAGACCATTTTATTCTTCCTATGAAACACCATTATTAAAAAAAAACTTTCATTTATATAGCACGTCATCATATGCTGATTATATCTGAATGTACTTTACATACAATAGATTTTTGTTTTTGGAGTGCTATGCAGATAAGTACAAATTTCTACATGTACATAAAGCACAATGTTCCTGTAACTGGACTGTTAACCCAGAGACACTAGTTCAAAACTCCACCGTGGTAGTTTGCAAATTTAAATTCAGACCAACAAATAAAGCTGGAGTAAAATGTCTGGATAAATACCAATGACCATGAAGCTATCATATTGTTGTAAATATCTAATTATTATACTCCTGTCCTTTATGGAAATCCTGCTTCTGATGCTACCAAATCTGCAGCAATGTGTTGATTCTTAACTCTTTGAATTCTGCAATGGCCATCCAAGCATTCAGTTGTACCTCACTAATACAACAAAATTGCTGTAATAATAAAATTCAACTGACCACCTTATGTTGACCTATACAGGTATTTCTTCTAAAACGCGATGGTTGCGTTCTTGCGCAACCCCACATGATAGAACAATCGTGCTTTAGATACAGCACTTAAAGTATTGGTGATGTAATTGTGTTACAGCCAATGCACGTTTTAAAAGTTTGTGCTTTAGAAACGGTGTCCCCAATTTGTCAATCGCATAAAAGAAAATTCACTTTAACAAAATGCACGTAATTGAGAAAGACCTTAACATCGGATTTGGGCATCACAAAGACAAGCTTGACCCAAACGACTTCCATCACACACTCTGCAGCAGTTCATCACTGCTTTCTCAGGGACAATTAGAGCAAAAACTGTAGTTAAGCCCCACAAACAGCAATAAATGGAATAATCTATTTTTGCTGCGAGCTGATATTGATCAGAATACACACTCAAGAGTCGGAGTGGTAGAGACTTTTAAGAAGATTTGTAGCTCAGGTTGAAGTTCTGGATGTAAGTTTGCTTGCTAAGCTGGAAGGTTCGTTTTCAGACATTTCATCAGCATACTAGTTAACATCATCAGTCAGCCTCCGGTGAAGCACTGGTGTTAGTGACTCACTTTTTATTTATGTGTTTATATTTCCCAGGTCGATGATGTCATTTCCGGTGGTGATGTCATTTGCTGCTCTTTTACTCAGAGGGTAGTAAATGGGTCAAAGTTGATGCTTTGTTAATAGTGTTCCGGTTGGAATGCTATGCCTCTAGGAATTCTTGTGCGTGTCTCTGTTTGGCTTGTCCTAGGATGGATGTCAAACTGGTGTTCATCCTCATCTGTATATAAGAATACTAGTAAGAGTGGGTCATGTCATTTTGTGGCTAGTTGATGTTCATGTATCCTGGTGGCTAGTTTTCTGTCTGTTTTACCAATGTAATGTTTGTTACAGTTCTTGCAAGGTATTTTGTAAATGACATTAGTTTTGCTTGTTGTCTGTATGGGGTCTTTTAAGTTCACTAACTGCTGTTTTAGTGTGTTGGTGAGTTTGTGGGCTATCATGACGCCAGGAAGTCTGAGTAGTCTGGCTGTGATTTCTGTGATGTCTTTGATGTAGGAGAGAGTGGCTAGGGTTTCTGAATCCATTTTGTCTGCTTGTTTGGGTTTGTCAGCAGATTATGTTCATTGGGTACCTGTTCTTCTTGAATATACTGTTTCGTTGATTTTCCTCTGCTCTGCGTAGTACCTCTGTGCAGCAGTGTGTGGTGGCTCGTTGAAATAATGTTCTAATGCGGCTTCGTTTGTGGATGTTGGGATGATTGCTTCTGTAGTTCAGTATTTGTGTTGTTTTCCTGTAGTCACTGGTTTGAAGTTCCCCATTGACTGCTCGCTCTACTGCGACATCTAGGAATGGCATTTTATTGTTGTTTTCCTCCTCTTTAGTGAATATTATGCCAGTAAGGATATTATTGATGGTCTTTAAGATTTCCTCTAATTTGTTTCATTTAGTAATGACAAAGGCGTCATCCACATAGTGGACCCAAACTCTGGGTTGGCAGCGCTGTTTGTCCGAATCTCTGCATTACTGCCTCTGCTAAGAACCTTGATATCAGAGATGCCATGGACATTCGGTTGGTTTGTCTGTTGTTTTTGTTGTTGAGGGTGAAGTGGGTGGTAAGGCTGATGAAGTTGGTGGTGTTTGGTATATGATTATTTGTTTCTTCTAATAGTGTAGTTAGTGTTTCCTTGGCCAGGTTGATGTTGATGGATGTGAACATGGCTGTTACATCAAAGGAGACCATTATTTCTTCCTCTTCTATCTTGTCCAGTCTTGCTACCTGGAACACCAAAGTACAGATTAGCTAAGGAGCTACACCAAAGACTAAAATATTTAGTAGCAGACTCACACCACTCAATCCACTCCACCTAAGAATTCCTGAACACACAGATAACGAGCAAAACTAAAGTCATTTCCAAAATACCTTGCTCGAACTATAACAAATACTACATTGGAAAAACAGGCCAAAAACTAGCCACCAGGATACATGAACATCAACTAGCCACAAAACGACATGACCCACTCTCACTAGTATCCTTATATACAGATGAGGAAGGACACCACTTCAATTGAGACAACACATCCATCCTAGAACAAGCCAACCAGAGACATGCACGCGAATTCTTAGAGGCATAGCATTCCAACCAGAACTCTATCAACCAACACGTCGAGTTGGACCCCATTTACCACCCTCTGAGAAAAAGAACAGGAAATGACATCACCATAGGAAACAACATCAACGCAGGAGTGACATCACCAACCCAAGGAAACCTAAACACTTAAATAAAAAGCAGGTCACTAATACCAGTACTTCACCGGATGCTCACTGTTGATGTTAACTAGTGTGCTGATGAAACGTCTGAAAAGGAACCTTCCAGCTCAGCGAGCAAATTTACACCCAGAGCCTGAGTGGTCTATTCTGCTCCTAAGTTGTAATGTCAGGAATACTCCATTCCCCTCCGTGGATCAGGCCACAGGGCAATTTAAATCCACCTGAGTAGGCCTAAAGTCTCATCTCAAAAAGACAGCACAGCAAGCAATGCTGCACTGCCCCAGTGCTCCACTGAAGCATCGGTCTCATTCATGTGCTTGTCCGTTGTAATCTGAGCTTAGACCTTACCTGACTTGGAGATGAAAGGGTACCAAAAGATCCAAGCTGATATAAAAGTATGTATTGACACAGATTGGCTGTACTGAAAATGTGTTGCTGGAAAAGCGCAGCAGGTCAGGCAGCATCCAAGGAACAGGAGAATCGACGTTTCGGGCATAAGCCCTTCTTCAGGATTGGCTGTACCCATGCACACGTTTACAAATGCATCTTTAATGTTTGAGTTACCTTTTCTTTATTTCTTTCTATCTTCTGCCATAAGAAATTACTAATGATTAATAAATTAGATTTTAAAAGGAGAGAAGTCTGATGAAAAAAATCTGGAATGGCTTGTGGCAATTTCACAACCATGTTTGGACTGCAATAACTAAGCTATGGTACAGTTTTTATTCTGAGACCTTTCCTTCAAGGATTTTTGGTTTTGTGGGGCGGGGTGCTACATTTTGATTTTTAGGGGTTACATTAACATGCTGTTTAACCTCTTCATCAGATGATGAGTCATGTTGTAACATTATCTTCTGAATTTGTGTTGATGCGTGTGCATTCATACTCACACTGAAGCAGAATTAGAAGAATTCATCAATATCCTTCAGAAGTATACACTGTCCATTAAATTTAAAGCCATGACACCCAGGGAAAGTATTGACTACCTAGATGCTACATTATTTAAATTGACACAAGGCACCAGTCATCAGTAGGCAACAAAAGATTAGATTAGATTACTAACTGTGTAGATTAGATTACTTACAGTGTGGAAACAGGCCCTTCGGCCCTACAAGTCACACCGACCCTCCGAAGAGCAACCCTCCCAGACCCATTCCCCTACACCTAACACTATGGGCAATTTAGCATAGCCACTTCGCCTAACCTGCACATCTTTAGACTGTGGGAGGAAACCGGAGCACTCGGAGGAAACCCACACAGACACTGGGAGAATGTGCAAACTCCACACAGACAGTTGCCCGAGGCGGGATTTTAACCCGGGTCTCTGGCACTGTGAGGCAGCAGTGCTAACCACTGCGCCACCGTGCCACCTAGTTGAATTTTGAATTTTGAAGTTGAATTTTTTTCAAAATAACTAACACATATTTCTCCACATAAAAACTTACCATACAAGAACACAGCTAATGCCTTTCAATAGCACATTCACAAAGCTGACAAAGCTGGTGATTAAGGAAGCATTGAAACAAGAGAAAGGAGGTAATGATGCAGCTATATATAGTTAGTCAAGCCACAGCTAGAGTACTCTGTCTATGCAAAGACAAAAATATTTCTCTTTGCTACAGGAGTCCATCTCCCCCTCAAATGCAATCCCTAAGCTGCGGCCTCCCATGACCCTCTGCTCCTCTTTCAAGTTCCCTATCTCCACTCCATTCCTGTTGTGTCCTACCTAACTCCTCCCTCAGCCACTTGCAACTTTCCACCCACCCCCATCCACACTCTTGCACTCCCCTTCTGCTTCCCGAACCCTTTGCGGACCTTTGTCTTTTCCCAGCCTCCTTACTCACCCCAGACTCCCTCACAGCCTCTTAGGAATCCCAAATCTCGTACCCAACCTTCCTCTGTGTGTTTTGCCCCCAATCATCCATTTACTGCACCACCCAGAATGTCGTACCCTGTGTCTTCGCCCCATTATTTTCCTTATTTTCCCTTATTTTAAAACTCGGTCTCCAACTTTCCCTTCCAGCCATTTTCTCCTACGAAACCCACAACCACCATTTCCCCATCCCAAACTTACTCATTGCAGGCATGAGACTGCCTTGGCAAAATGGCGTGCTCCCTCTCCCTCTTTTGGCTTTCTTGGGTCCCCACCACTTCCATCCAGCCCAAACTAGAGGGGGGTGACTTTTCTCCAATTCATCTCCCCATGAATAAATTTATCCAGGTTATTTGAATGAATACAGTTATTTTTCCCAGGTATTTTAAGTTTTGAATTAAGCTCTCTCAAAAAACTATGGGGCTGGCCATTGTGGCTGATAGAATAAATAAGGCAATGTAGAAGTTGCAATCAGGTATTGTGTTGTTCCAGAATTAACAGAGAAGACACAAATTTGATATGAGCTTAACTATATCCTCAAGGCCAAGGAAATAGATAAGCCATGCTTGATATGAATAACTGAAATTTAGTGGTGTGGCAGTGTTGTTATAATTACACTTAGTCAGAACTATTGCTGAATACTCTCTCTGGCGTCTCATTCCCTTAAAAGAAAATTGAATTCTTCTGTTTCATTATTTGTCTTTCCCATAGTCACACACCTATGTTCCAACTTTCAAGAGAATTTCGGAACATGATTTGAGTAACATTTAAATTCTCTGCTTTGCCAACTATGAAAGGTTTTCAACCTGATTGGTTGAGCACTTTTCCTGTACTTTCCCTGATCTGGGATGTGACAGATTAAGACATCACATTGACAATGAATGTTAGAATGAAAAAAAGTCTGCGATCTAGATTTCACAAAAGTGTTGAAAGCTTTGTTCAAAGTCAAAGATGAGAACTGTTCCTTCACAGTGGCTCAGTGGTTAGCACTGCTGCCTCACAGCACCAAGGTCCCAGGTTCAATTCCAGCCTCAGGCGACTGTCTGTGTAGAGTTTGCACATTCTCCCCGTGTCTGCGTGGGTTTTCTCTGGATCCTCTGGTTTCCTCCCATAGTCTAAAGATGTGTAGGTTAGGTGAATTGGCCATGCTAAATTGCCCACAGTGCTAGGTGCATTAGTCAGAGGGGAGTGGGTCTGGTTGGGTTACTCTTTGGAGGGTTGGTGTGGATTTGTTGGGCCAAAGGGCCTGTTTCTGCAGTGCAGGGAATCTAATCTGGTTCAATGCTTTTTTAAAGAGAATGGCATTGAAATAACTCCACAGAGAATAGTATCCCATCACCAAGTCACCCTTTATTCACATGTGGACAGTCCTTGATACTAATCCAGCTCCCTCAGAGCCAGATCTCAGAGTGAAAAGGATGTCTGACACTCCTGTTCTTAATAGTCAGCCAGGTCTCCCTGATTAGACCAGATTAACAAATCCAATCAGGGAATTCATATACTATGAGGTCCACCTGACTGACCTTGTTACAGTCACTACAGGCATGTTACATTGTTGGTGCCATTGAATAGCTCCTGATGGAAGTTAGACAGTGAGGAAATTCTTGCCAACGAGCACCACAAGATTCCTGACAGCCTACCAACCCCATATTAAAGAGGTAGCCTACAAATACTCAATTCAATCACCCTACTGGGTTCCTTGGAACTATCTCAGTGAATAACAATCCTAAAATGCTAATTTCATGTGGAAAAATGCATGAAAATTCTGTGCTGAAATGAATTCCAGCCATTTAGATTATAGAGCATGCATTTTAAGGTGGCTCTCCAAAGTGCCCTCTGCGGTGAATGGAAAGGTTTCACAGCACCTTTTGAAGAAGAGATGGGGAGATGTCCCTGGGATTCTGGCCAATATTTAATCCACAACAATATCACTGTAAACAGGTTACTGGGACATCATCTCATTGCTGTTTGAGAGAACTTCTTGTGTGCAGCCTTGATTGCACTTCAGAAGTACTTTAGATATAAAATGTAGAGACAGAAAGTGTCATTGTGGCCTAATACATCTGTTCTGCCTTTTAATGAGATCATGGTTAATCAGATAATCCCTAGCTCCACTTTGCTGCCTTTTCCCCATAGCCTTTGATTCTCTTATTGAATAAAAAATCTGTCTGTCTCAGCTTTGAATATACCTAATGACCTGGCCTCTACAGCCCTCTGCAGTAAAGAATTACACAGATTCTCTACCCTCAGAGATTCCTCTGCATCTCTGTCTTCAGTGGACAATCACCTTCTGCTCTGGGTTTATGCCCTTTGGCCTTAGACTCCAATACAGGGGAAAACCATCTCTCCACTTCAACTCAAGCCCCTAAGCATCTTATCAACCAAGTGAATGTTCTCTGCATTGTCTCCAATTCCAGGATATATTTTCTTAAATATGTGGAGCAAATCTGTTCAAAGTATTTTAGAATGCACACTGGATGAAGAATTTCAATGTCAATCACAGAGTGACTTTGTAGCATCTGCTCTAAGAAAACTGGGTGAGTCCTAACTGGCATAGCTGTCAGACTGTGATAAAAATCAAGGCATCTACCACTTTAAACATTCACTGCCTACATGAACAGGCACACCATGCAGACTGCACAAGCTCAGAGATTCTCTGTAGGAACTCCCCCAGGCTTCTTCAAGCTTTCCAAGTCTGCTTTCTCAACTTCATAAACGACAACAGCAGCAGACACATGGGAGCACCACCAACAAGTCACACACCAGCATGATTGCAAACATGCTGTGCTTCCGTCATTGTCATTTGGTCAAAATCCTAGAATTCCCTGAGTAACAGCATGGTTTATCTGTGCCACTGAATGTACAAGCACCAAAAGCAGTTACATAGCAACTTGCCACTTTCTCAAAGGCAATGAAGGATTGGCAATAAAAGCTAACATTGCCAACAATGCCCACATTCTATAAATCAGTATTAAAAAGTAACTCTAATCAATATTTTCTAAAAATTATATTCTTAAAGAAGGCTGGATTTTGTTTGTCAGTGAAATTGACAGTGATTCAGGAATCTCTCAGGTTAAGCCAGGCCATAACAAATGTATCTTAGAAAGACTTATTTTTGAACTTTGAAGCGATTGGAATGTAAGATCCCATTTCAGCTTTGCTTCATCAAAATATAGAGCACGTGTTTTCTTTTTCCTCAAACCCCACAACCTGCGATGTATAAATTGTTTCATGTTACACAAGAAATACCTACAAAACAGAAAATGCAACATTACTTCTAATTGGGTACAAAATCATAAAATCTGTTGGGGTACATTCTTTGCAGCTCTAAGAAATGTGAAATGGATCCACTGGAGGGCTTCCTAACAGAAGTTCAGTGCATATGACAGACCGACACAACCACTTTTGGATTGATGGGACACTCAAAACATTACACCAAAGACAATGCACAATATAAGTCTGCTACAAGTGACAGCCCATTCTATAATCAGGTACCTGCAGATATAATTAGGTTCTGATCCTGGAGAAATGTACCTCTGAATTAATCACACAGTTGAAGATTAAGGTATGGAAAGAAGGGAGGAACGAGGTTTTAAAGAACTTCTGAGCAACACATTTCTTAATTGCCTGAAGGTACCATGGGCTTTATTAAATATTAGATTTCAAATAACAGTGTAAGTTTGTTACGTGTATCTTCAAATGAATTATGTAATTGATAATATGAACCTTTGAAGTGGTGTGCTCAATACCATGCTTAAAAGCTGAATAACTCCCTCCATTATCGGATCTCAAACTAGTCATCGCAGAACATTAGAGGAAAGAGCAAGATTCATGTCGAGAAAAATACAGGAATGGATTTGATGAACCTTGAATCCTAGGCAACCCTCATTGGTGTTAGGGTACTTTGCACCATAATGCAGTAGTGATAGATGCTGATCCATCCAAGTTTCTATTGATTTCTTTGTGTGTGTAATATCATAAACACATTTGTATGGAGTGCCTATCACTTGCTGAGCACCTCCGGAACATGTAATTTCATATTTCAAGATTAGATTCGGCACTCAGAAAATAACGGGTCAGTATCATGACTCTCTTCCAAAATTATGCTCACTCACTGAGTGATTGTGAAACCAGTAGGAAAATCATGGTTCATGCATTTTCATAACCATCACCTGAACATACAACATAACTAACCATCAGTTATTCTGTTGTTGTGGTTGAATCAGGCACAATAGCACACATCTTCTGACAAAATGATAAACTCACAAGTACTAGAGTGGCTTTAATGGACAACAAAAAGTGTTGGTTTGCATAAGTATAAAATGAATCGACAGTGTCATTCATGTTAGACACTTATTTAGACAATTGCCTTCAATTTGCAGTGGCTGTTTACGTTATTCAGTCAGTTTTCATTCACAATCACATCATGCAGTAACAGCCCACAAAATAATCTGTTATTCAGAAAATATTTCCTATAATTCAAAAACAACATTTAAAACAATTTTTATGACAAGGGGTGTTCCATTTGTTCCTAACATGAGAGTCTGTTGGATTCAGATAATGTCCACTGTAGCAGGAAGAGGCACTGGGTTCATCAAATCCATTCCTGTAGCTTCTCTACATGAATCTCTCATCTAATCTCCATCTTGCCCTGAACATCTGATGTTTTCTATGACTTGCTCTTTTTCAAGCAAATCCATATTTCTCTTCCGAAAAGGTTTTGTGGGTTCTACAACATCTTGTTCATAGCTATGAACTGAGGATGATCAATGACAAGCTTTAATTAACTTGGTATCAAGTGCAGTCTTCTTTGACATACACTGTATAGAATGGAATGGCATCAGCAGGAAGCCTTCAAATAATCAAGTTGTTATAAAATGCTGCTAAGTGAAACATCCTGGAATAGCACCATGTATTGATGCACCAATAAGCTAATATGAAACCACAGGACATAACTTGCTGCATATGGCACCCCAATGTTTCTTTTCCCGGTCTCAGCTGTAATGTTGAGAGAGGCGATAGATGGTTTTTCCATTGGACAATAGGTGATTCAACCCCAATGAGCCATCTGGGATTGTTCTTGCATGTCTGCCTCACAGGATGACTTCTTGGATAATGTCTGAGATGGATTATTAAGCCCAGGAGAGTGAGGGAACTGAGCAAACACAAAACACCGAAGCAGCAACACTTTGGAGGCCAGGATTGAATAGGAAAAATGTGAGGATGGATATACTGAAGGTTTGTTTGATTACCTTTTCAAGATTAGGATCTATTCATGGAAAGCCTTCAGGAAATTAAAAAGGCAAGGTCATTTTGATGAGGAAGATTTTGTGACAATCTTTAACAGTGAACTTTTTGAATTTCATGTTATTTTGGAAAAAAGCAATCTTCTGTTTAGGTTCATTTTGTTAAATTAAGTCAGAATGAGCTTTGTTTTATACAGTAAGATGAATGTGCAATAACAAATCCCTACATTTCTTTTCATTCCCATCCCATCCTCTTTTCCATTGGAAAAGTCAATGGTAAGCCATCAGCTTTTTTTTAAGAAAAATTTAGATTGAGGGCAGGACAGAAAATAAAAAGTTGGTGTCAGTTCAAATTCTTTGCTATTGATTTTTTTGCAATATTCCTAACACTGGTACTTGCTCTTTAGGATAAAACAATAAAGTCAGCTATGGGTTATTCTGTGCAGGATATAGGTTATTGGGCTTTGATATTCAGAGTCTGTCTGTGCAGGCTCTCGCATTCTTATTGATTTTTCTGAGGGAGGATGTTTTTTGTAAGTTGCTGATTTAGCCCTGCAAAATTTTGCATTGATTTTCCCCTTAAGGGTTTGACAAACTTTACTGCAGCATTGGAGCCAAACATTTAATTTATATAGAACTCATGAATTCTTATTGCAATAAAGGTGAGCAATTTCGGGCAGAAATCAAGCCAAGTCTAAACCATTGGTCTGGTTATAACTTGGCCTGGGTTTAATGGAAATGAAAGAGGAGGCTGAGGCCAGTAAACTTCCAGAGGTGAAAAGTTATAAGTCCAATTTTCTATATCTAAGTGTCAATGGGTGCTCTTATTATAACCATGGTGTTACATACAAAATATTTCTGGAGGGTAATGGCAAGTTTTAACAGTGGTAAACAATACTGCCTGAACTTGCAGAAATCAAACTGATGCTGTACCAAAGATTTGATGGTCAAAAGGTAGATTGTCACAGTACCTGGGGCTATTAGATCACCAAGTCATTATCAAATCAAGGAAACTCGAGGGCAGAGGTATGCAAGACTATAAGGAGTCTCTCTGGTTTCCTGCGCTACAGCAATTTATCAGCCCCAGGGAAATCTATCAGTGAATCTCTAGAATACTTAACATACCCAAGTATTAACTAGAACTTATGTGTTCTATTATTTGGTTAATCCTAAAATTGAAGAGAATATTGACCCAATAAACAGTATTCAGCAATTTGTCTGAAAACTTTGCATCTTATTATAAACAAAATAATTCCAATAAATTTCCATTCTGCCATTGCTAAGCTGTAGTTCCCTCACTGACCAATCGTTGCTTCAGTTTGACCTTGACATTACTTGATGTGTATTGGGAAAGTTTTCATCTAAGTTGCTAAAATGCACCCATTATCCTTTCAGGTATTTTTTTGAAAACAGTTCACAAAATCTTTTTGCCTGTTCCCTCCAGCTGATTTATTACTGTATATCAAATTCTACATCTGACACCAAAGAACTGGAGATTTTACTGTCTACCATTTACAAGCTCATAGGGACCAGCAAAAACAATCCTGATTGAAGATTTATAAGTCTCTTAGATGTGAGTTCATCTAACTAAAATAATGGAAGTTGAGGCAGGACCACAGAAGATGTTTGATGTAATATAAAGCTTGTAATATTGAAGTTTGTTATAAGCAGAAATCTGGCCAGATCTGACCTCACCTGCCTAACCTTCCTCACACTCCCACAATTACTAACTTTAAAGCATTTTTGCCAATATTAATGAACTAGTGCGACCTGCAATCATGCATTTGATTAGAGTTGCTATTGATGATTCCTCATTTATCACCAGTTTTGGTTTAGATTAGATTAGATTAGATTACAGTGTGGAAACAGGCCCTTCGGCCCAACAAGTCCACACCGACCCGCCGAAGCGAAACCCACCCATACCCCTACATTTACCCCTTACCTAACACTACAGGCAATTTAGTATGGCCAATTAACCTGACCCTGCACATCTTTGGATGGTGGGAGGAAACCGGAGCACCCGGAGGAAACCCACGCAGACACGGGGAGAACGTGCAAACTCCACACAGTCAGTCGCCTGAGGCAGAATTGAACCCAGGTCTCTGGCGCTGTGAGGCAGCAGTGCTAACCACTGTGCCACCGCGCTGCCCATCTAGAATTACATCTAGAATGTAATTTACATCTAGAATGTATTCATATATTCTGGCACAATAATCTTAGTATAGGACTGAGGGAATGTTCATTATCAGCAGGGCTACCTTTTGAATAAGATACAGGAAGTGTCTGCCACCTCTGCAGATGAGGGAAGGTCTGGAATTTCCTGTGGGCCTAAAATTAGCTAATAGCACTGAGATGTATGCCTGTTGCTGTTTCCACTTTGCCAACAGCAATTGGAATTTCTTGCCAGTCTCATTAGCATAGGACAGAATGTATACAATCAGTAAAAAGTGGCATAAGTCAACCTAAACAAGCTGAGCTTAAGTAAAGCACTGAACCCACACAATTTATTTCTTCATTAAGTATGAAAATTAAAGTTTGAAGTCATCTCACCATCATTCATACACTGTAGACCCAGCATATTTAAGAATGTACAATCATGGAAGCTTTCCAATTTTTAAAGTAATTCTTATAGAGAAATGAAATATGGTGCAGGTCTGTGAGAGGAGAGTTTTATTTTCAAAAGAAAGTCATAAAACAGCAGAGGCATTTGCTTGTTTCCTGGGGTTCCTTATATTCTAGGTGTAATTGTTCACATATTTTGAATCAGGAAGCATGTATGGACTAGTGGGGGGGGAAGGTGGCAATAAAATGATCATGAGCATCCAGGCTTAGAGCTCTAAGATCAGGCAGTAAATAGTCAAGCCAACTCCCGCCTCACAGGTACACGCTTGAGTCTGAATTTACCCCAATGTTTTCCTCTGGAAATTGCTTTTGCTCCACTGATTCCACATGACTTTGCAAAATTCCATGCTAAACTATCCAGCAGCGTAATTGGAAGGGAAGTTCTCCCAATTTTCAGACCATCATTTAGTCCTTTACAAATGACGCAAGAAATATTTACTAGTTAGTCAACTCCTTGCTCTCCGTGGGACCAAGCTCTGCACAAATTGGCTGGTGCTTTTCCCAACACAATTCTAGTGGCTACAACTCAAATGATATTCATTGGCTGTAAAACATTTTGAGATATCTTGATAACAAGAAGGACAGTATATAAGCACAAATTCTTTCCTTCTTCAATCAGCGCTACCTTCTAATCAGCTTGTTTCAATGGTAAAAGTTGTGTCTTTTGCAGCCTGAAAGATTACTGCACAAAGTGACTTACAAAGGTTTGCTTGTACCTATCTCAGTTGGAATAGAACCCCTGTCATGTTAATTTGTTCCATCAGATGGAATTTGCTCGAACTGTATCCTGAAGACTTCATCATTAGACTGTTAATGAGAGTATTCAAAATATCCATTACCTGTTGCATTGGCATGCCAGCCCGGTATTACTGACCATATTTTTACCCTTTTCCCTAAATCATATCTTGTTGACTATAAAGCTGCTCAGAATGTTTGCGACAGAATTTTAAAAATAGAGGGGAGAATGAACAATTCAATTTATATGATATAGAAAATCTCGAGCAACAAATCTTTCTCCTGGTTTCTGACATCACTATATTTGTTCGATAGAACTGCAGCCTTGAAACCTATCCTATTTTGTTTTCTATATTGATGATGAAGAATGTGTGGAGCTAAACTAGATCTCCTGGACAGATACAGATGCATTTTTCAAACTGAGCATCTCTGTCCAGACAAGTATCACTGTGATTTGATTAGTTTCAATGCACTGATAATTTGGCAATATCTCCAATGAAGACAGTCAGTTTAGTTCTATTCTGACAATGGCTTGATGGTTTGGACGTATTTGGAAACCAGCTCCATCAGTGGTGGATTCTTCATCAGTTGGTAGTGTGAAGCCCCTTTTGGGCATGGCTGACGATGGGTTGCATCCTTGTTGTTCTAGCTTTCTGCTTCCCTGAAGCAACGTTGCTTGTGACTGAAGAGACCAATGCTGGAGTGACAGTCCCGGTCGCAGAGGTGGTTGATCTGCTAGAACTGCTGCACTCCTTCCTTGGTGCCCGCTTGTCTACTGCAGCGCTCATCAGATTCTTTTCCCTTGTTTTGAGGTGTTGGTTCAGGGTGCTTCGCCATTTCGTACAGTCAGGACTCCATAACAATATCAAGCGCCTTCATGTCCCTCATGCAGATATCCTTGTAGTGGAGCTGGGGACGCCTAGTGGGTCTCTTCCCGGATGCAAGCTCTCCATAAAGGATATCCTTTGGGATGCGGCCGTCCTCCATGCGGTGGCCGTGGCCCAGCCAGCACAGTCTCTGCTGCCTGAACAGAGTGTACATGCTGGGAAGGCCAGCATTAGATAGGACCACTGTGTTGGACACTCTGGGCAGGATATGCCCAGGATACGGTAGATACTCCTCAAGTGGAAGGTGTTCAGTCTTCTCTCCTATCTGGCATACGTAGTCCACGTTTCACTGCCATATAGCAATATACTAATGATGCAGGCATTGTAGACTGACATTTTTGTCTTCACTGTCAGCTTGGGATTTGTCCATATTCAAGTCATGAGGCAAGCAAGAGTTGAGGCTGCTTTCCCAATCAGTTAATAGCAGAACTGTTAAGTAACTTGCCTAATGGCAAGGGGATGAAGCATCTCACCACACTGCAAAGGTATGCTGGTCAGTTTTTGCAGAAATGCTTGTGACTCCTGCCAGCTTCAGGATAAACTGATACATATGTTAAAGAAATAAAATTAATGAGATGAACTTTCCAATTCACAGTTAGTGTTTCATTGAGCTTGTCTGGTCCAACATAATGTAGAAGTGCTGGTATAGTACAATATTAAAAATCACACAACACCAGGTTATAGTCCAACAGGTTTATTTGGAAGAACAAGCTTTGAGAGCATTGCTCCTTCATCAGGTAGCTAGTGGGGGAGGATCATAAGACAGAATTAATAGCAAAAGATCATAGCATCATACAACTGATGCGATATATTGATACATAGCAACAGTCGTATGACACTATGATCTTATGCTTTAAATTCTGTGACCTATGATCCTGCCCCACTAGCTACCCGAGGAAGGAGTAGCACTCTGACAGCTAGTACAGAACAATCTCGGTTATCCGAACGTCAATTATCCAAATTTTGGATTAGCCGAACAACATCTCAATGTCCCGTAAAAACGTTATTGATTATCCAAACAATCAGTTATCCGAACAAATAGTTATCCGAACAAAATACTCCCCGCCCGTCTTGTTCGGAAATCGAGGTTGTTCTGTACTTCCAAATAAACCTGTTGGACTATAACCTGGTATTGTGTGATCTTTAACTTGGCCCAACAAAGTTCAGAGCAACTTTTCTCACACACCCTTCCACTCCTCACCTTATCAATTTTGTACCCGTGCTATCTTGTTTTCCTCATGGAAACACATGGCAGGAAAAGCAGGTGGGCCCACCACTGCCCAGACTTTCTAGTGCCCACACCACTGGCATGACATTTAAAACCCAGCTACATGCCACTCAAGGCACAGCAAGCCAGGAGCTTGTCTTCTTCCTGTGGTGTTGGACCATTGTGGCAGAAAGAGGGAAACTCACTGCCTGCTTTGTGGACAGAGACCTGGAGATGCTGATGGATGGGGAGGTGGAGAGCAGGGTTGTGCTTTTCCCAGCCACATCGCCCCACCAGACACAGCCACCTGGACACAGCTCTTTGCCAGCTCAATGCTGTCTCCCAAGTGAAGAGGAATGCTCTGCAGTATAAGAAGATAGTCAATGACTTTCTGCAGTCCCCAAGGGTAAGTACCACCATCTTCTTATTGCGCCTTCATACTCATAGGGTCACTATTTGCTCTTATGCACATCGCACCAAGGTTCACCAGTTAGAATTCTCAGTATTGTATGCATCATGTCCACAGAACAACTCTTTTCCATCTTATTCTTTTCAACTACAAATTATCCCTGCCCTCCTTGCTTCCGACTCACTCGCTGGGTACATCTCATCACGTCGCATGTTCCTGCATCACTGCCATTTGCTCTCCAATCCACTTTCATCAGAGTGAAGCCTTCCCTTTGTCTCTTTACCAGTGAAATTGGCCCATCACCTGGATAAGATGCTCCAGCCCGGCAGGGCAGGTATCAAGCTCCTCACTCCCTGTGAGGAGAAATGCTGGAATTAGCCAGAAAACAGCACAATGGCCCATGTCGGGAAGGGGAGACCTCAAGTACAAAACTCAATGCAGTAATTTTCATTGTACTCTACAACACTGCTCTCCCATCAACTTCAGTGCTAACATATTCTTAATCTGGGCAAGCATTTTTCTCTCTTGGACAATCTATTTCCTTTTCTGTAAGGCAGGCATTATTGGCTCTGAGCAAATCTCCAGAAAGGATTCGCCGGAGGCCAAAGAAAATCACCTCCACCTCCTCCCCCACCTCCCCAAAGGAAGTCACTGAACCCATAAAGGGTGCACTCACAAGGGTTTCACCTGCACACTCACAAATGGAGACTATTCACTTCAGTGGAATTTCTTTCTAAATGAGACTCAGGAGCACAATCTGGACAGCACATCAGTGACATGCCTCCACAACTGGTCAAGGAAGAAACATCCGAGGTCTTTGACACTCGGAGGACTAGCAGAGGCTAGTCAACTGCACAATTCCAAGCAAAAGATCCTATAGTCTCAGCCATTAATGTATTCATCAAAATGCTTAAAAAGGCACATGAACAGCAGGAAGGATTATTCGAGGCATTCAATAAACTGGTTTGATGGATACGGGAGATCACCAACCTGATCAACACAGTGCTTGCTCCAGCATGCATGCATCTGGCTGTCTCCATGGGCTGGTTGTGGTCACCCAGTTAGTGTCTGCCAGATTGGCACATGGACATGCACTCTATCACTCCAGCCATGACCACTCAGCATCAATGGCAAGGCGAGAGAGGGATGAAGGACCCATGCCTCATTCCAGCCATTCTTTCCTCTCAGGGAGACAGAGTGATGTGGGCAAACACTCATAGGAATCACACTAAAGGCCCCAGCAGCTTCACTTCAGGACACTCCAGAAGTACCCAGTCCCTCCATTTCCCCGTCTGTGATCCCAAAGCTGAGAGAGGTTGAAGCCAAGGTGGGTTATGCTGCAGTTAGGAAGGACACCCTCCATAGACCTCAGGCATCTGGGCTGAAAGGCACCCAGGGATGACCACCAAGGTTTCCAACAGGATCGATGACAGAGCAGGCTTTCTTCACCCAGCATCAGAGGTCGGGACTGCACTTGGACATTTTGGGAAGCAGAGGAAGAAACAAAAAACTTACTCAGGGCAGATAGATGGCATGGATGGCATATCACTGGACATAACCTTTTACTTTATTAAATATTTTATGTTGCACTGTTCACAGATTTACTGTTCACATGTGTACTGTAATATAACTTTCACTGTTAAACCTGGTTAAGTCACATTCAGATGAGAGAAAAGAACCCTCTTCAGGAATTCCTAGGATGAAATGATCAAATCCTGCTCAACTCCCACAGGTTCCTAGATTGCAAATAGTCTGTTGTTACAACCAGACCCCAGTGAAGTAACTATTCACTTCCAGATGGGATATCCCTAACTGTTAAGCTCCCAGATGAGTAGGGGTGAACCGATTCCCCTTCTTTATTCACCACAGCCCCCATTTGAGCAGCCACAACCAGGTTAATTTTAAAATGATCCCTTCCTTGAGGAATTTTTCACCTCGACTCAAATAAACTTCTATTTCAAAAGGACACATATCAACCAGGCTTTGTTGAATTAACAACGAGAATTAGTTTATTAATTACTAAATGCAAGAAGCATTACCCTATGGGCCGGATGGGATTTACCCTCGGATTCTCTGGGAAACCAGAAAAGATATTGCCGAGTGTTTGGCTTTGATCTTTATGTCGTCATTATCTACAGGGATAGTGCCAGAAGACTGGAGGATAGCAAATGTTGTCCTCTTGTTCAAGAAGGGGAGTGGAGACAACCCTAGGAATTATAGACCAGTGAGTCTTACATCGGTTGTGGGTAAAGTGTTGGAAAATGTTGTAAGAGATAGGATTTGTAATCGTCTAGAGAGGAATAAGTTGATTAGGGATAGTCAACATGGTTTTGTGAAGGGTAGGTCATGCCTCATAAACCTTATTGAGTTATTTGAAATGGTGACCAAACAGGTGGATGAGGGTAAAGTGGTTAATGTGGCATACGTGGATTTCAATAAGGCATTTGATAAGTTTCCACACGGTAGGCTATTGCACAAAATACGGAGGCGTGGGATTGAGGGTGATTTTGCGGTTTGGATCAGAAATTGCCTAGTTAAAAGAAGACAGAGTGATGGTTGATGGGAAATATTCATCCTGGAGTTCAGTTACTAGTGGTGTACTGCAAAGATCTGTTTTGGGGCCACTGTTGTTTGTCATTTTTATAAGTGACCTAGATGAGAGCGTAGAAGGATGGGTTAGTAAATTTGCAAATGACACTAAGGTCGGTGGAGTTGTGGGTAGTACTGAAGAGTGTTGTAGGTTACAGAGGTGACAAATGGAGTTTAATGCGGAAAAGTGTAAGATGGTTCACTTTGGAAGGCACAACAGGCATAAAGAGTACTGGGCTAATGGTAAGATTCTAGGTAGTGTAGATGAGCAGAGAGATCTTGGTGTTTATGTACATATATCCCTGAAAGTTGCCACCCAGATCGATAGAGTTGTTGAGAAGGCATACGGTGTGTTAGCTTTTATTGGTAGAGGGATTGAGTTTCGGCACCACGAGGTAATACTTCAGCTGTACAAAACTCTGGTGCAGCCACATTTGGAGTATTGCGTACAGTTCTGGTCAACACATTATAGGAAGGATTTGGAAAGGGTTCAAAGGAGATTTACTAGGATGTTGCCTGGTATGGAGGGAAGGTATTATGAGGAAAGGCTGAGAGACTTGAGGTTGTTTTCGTTAGAGAGAAGGTTGAGAGGTGACTTAATTGAGACATATAAGATAATCAGAAGGTTAGATAGGTTGGACAGTGAGCGCCTTTTTCCTCAGATGGTAATGGCGAGCACAAGGAGACATAGCTTTAAGTTGTAGGGTGATAGATATAGGACAGATGTCAGAGGTAATTTCTTTATTCAGAGAGTAGTAGGGGCGTGGAACGCACTGCTTGCAACAGTAATAGACTTGCCAATTTTAAGGGCATTCAAATGATCATTGCATAAACATATGGATGAAAGTGGAAAGTGTAGGAGAGATAGGCTTCAGATTGGTTCCACAGGCGGTGCAACATCGAGAGCCAAAGGGCCTGTACTGTGCTGTAATGTTCTATGTTCTATGTTAAGAATTAGTAATGCAACACATATGCACACAGATTAGAAATAAGAGGTATGTCCAAGAAGATAAAAGCTAAAAGTAATCAGTTTCTGAATTGTTTACAAAGTGCATATAATTGAACATCACGCACTGTTGGTTACTGGTAATGTTGACAGTGATAGCTAAACAGTTGTTGTTTTAGATTCTTGCTTTTGTAGATTGTTTGGCATTTTTTGAATTGATTCCTTTTTTAAAACTGGTTCAGAGCACACTGAATGAAAGAAAGTATTTACCTACAATATAGGCGTAACTAGGGGATAGTGCTTCAACTGTGATTGACAACACAGTGCCTCAGCAGTTAGCACTACTGCCTCACAACATTGGGGATCCAGGTTCGATTCTAGCCTCAGGTGACTGTCTGTGTGGAGTTTGTATGTTCTCCCTGTGTCTGTGTGGATTTCCATTGAGTGGTCTGGTTTTGTTCCACAGTCCAAAGATGTGCAGGTTAGGTGGATTGGCCATGTTCAATTGCCACATAGTGCCCAGGGGTGTATATGTTAGGTGGGTTAACCATGCTAAATGTAGGGTTACAGGAATGGGCTGGATCTGGATGGGATGCTCTTCAGAGGATTGGTGCAGATTCAGTGAGCTGAATGGTTTCTTACTGCACTGTAGGAATTCTGTGATCCTCTAAGCATATTAACGCTCAAGCTGAAGTGAGTACATACAAGAACACTCACTCCCACTTGACCACTCCAGTAGGGTTAAAACTGACTTTTTAATCCCTGTCCTTGATATTCTTCAACAAAGAAAACTCATTGTGTGTCTGCAGGTTGGGAACTGACCCAAAAGGGGGTGGCTTGCTGCTTAGGAGGGACCAGAAGTCTCTCTTTATCTTTGTATTAACAAAAGATTACACTCTAGCTTGTTTGAAGTTTCTTTGACACTTTAGCTGTTACATCCCATCAGTTTCCCTCTCTCCAGACAGCCACATAATTAACACCCACAGCCAATGTCAGCTGAATTGACACCATTTTGTGTGCTAGCGAGGTAATGTGAAGTAGACAGAGGCTGGCAGCTCCAATAAGTGTAAAGTGAATGAGTGCTAAGAAAGCAAACTATGATACATAGAATGCATCCTGTGCAGGTGACACGTCTGTGTTCTGGTACGTAAAATGACCCAGCAGAGCATACAATTCAAAGGTGTCCAAGTTCGACAGTAGAGTGTTGAAGAGCTGAAAGGGTGTAAGAGTTAGTCCAAAGCAAACATGACATTGAGGTTTACCAATGCTGACTTGTGTGGATGAAGGATTAGAAAGGATTGTAGGGACATTTGTTGTGCTGAAGACATTGTTTGATGATCGGCAGTACAAGCAATCTAGGAGATGGTTTGCCTGTCACAAATTTGTGCAGGCCAGTTATCTCAGGCAAGGAGAGGAGATTTGGAAATGGAATTTAAAGAGATGGGTTGAGATATTAATGAGAGACAAATACGTGGAAGAAAGATAGTCACCTCTCCATAACAAGATTCTGAAGTTGCCATTTAAGGCTGAGGGCAAATTGCAAAATTTTCTCTTGTCTTCAAGATTTTGATCCTTATCACATTCTCTCTATATTTTCCCAAATTTCTCACCATTCCTCATGTTATACTGAGAGAATTTCTGCCCGAGGTTTAAATGGAATATGAGTGAAATGCAGTTGGGATAGTCTGAACCAAAACCAATGTTTCACAGGACAAGGTTATGAAAAGCAACACAATCCAAATTAATACATTTTAAATTATATTGCCTCTTTCCTTGTTCATCATATCTTGATGATTTCCCAACAACTTTTTTAACTAGGACAAAAAATGCAAAATTCATGAAAGGAGTGTTATCCAAACAAGTAGGGAACAGTGAATTGTGACAACTATATAACCTGAGCACTCACACAGTCATACCAATGTGACAAATTCTGTCTATGGTAATAGTGAGAAAGAATGACCCTAAGGGTTTTCTCTAATCTTGAGATACTGAACAGCATTGTTCTGCATATGTAAATATATCTCTTTTTACCATGAGTAATACACATCTTGGTCATTTTAATTGGTCGCAGGCCACTTTATAGCTGTACAAGTTCACAATGGGCTAATGCCCGAAACGTCGATTCTCCTGTTCCTTGGATGCTGCCTGACTTGCTGCGCTTTTCCAGCAACACATTTTCAGCTCTGATCTCCAGCATCTGCAGTCCTCACTTTCTCCACAATGTTACTTAACAAGCAAGTGCCAGTCCCTTTGATAAGCATAGTCACATCAGACCAAGGCAGAAGAAAAGTACATGGTACATAAGGTTAGTCCTCCTCATGTTGAAAGTATATTCAATAAAGGAACATTACTAATCACTCTGAAATCAGTCAAAGCATTGAACATCTAGGCTAATTAAGATATAAAGGCAAAGTAACAGCTTGGTTTGTTTTCTGCTGTTTTTATACAATATCAAAAGATACATTTGTTTTGTCCTCTTAAATTTTTACTTGCTCAAGTATTTCATTAAAATAAACTGTGGTTGGTGAGTCAAAGCAAGATATAAACTTCCTGGATATTAATTCTTTAATTATTAGTCTTTTGGTACATGGAGCACTTTGGGCTGTTTTATTACATTAAAGATGCCATACAAATACAACCACTTGCACACAGTACATAGAGAATAAATGTTCGCAATGGGATACTCTTGCAGCTTCCAAAGCTCTAAATCAACTGAATGCTACGTGGAGACAGACACTGTTAATGGTAACACATACTGTAGCTGAGAAGGTTTAGCTAATATTACCAATATTTTTCTCACTATTTTTCCATGCAATGCACCGAAAAGAGCACCAGCAGGGGGCTTGCTTTGGCTATGTCATTGTGAGTAAGTGAAGAAGCAGGTTTTTTGAAGAGAGTTTAAAAATAAAGTAGCTTGTTACTAGAAGCTCATTCTTACCTAATTTCCAGTCTGACTTTGTTCAACTTCGTTTCCTTTCCTCTCTCTTTGATACTGCTGACACCAGAGGGAAGTCTTATACATTCAATGTCCTACTACACTACAATGTGTGTATGCAGTCAAAAGCACTCTGATCTCACAGACACACATGGGTTGCCATGTGTGCTGCGTGGTAACTTGTGCCACATTGAACTAATTGCTTCAATAGGCTTTGTCTCCATGTAACTCTTGTCAGTTAAGGTCAAGATCAACAACTGAAGAGAGCTTGCTGCCTCTGATTTCATTTTGGCGAAACTCATTCTGGTTACACAGAGTGCTATAGTTCAGATTAGCCCTGAAGCTGAAATGAATTTGGATTGAAGAGCTCTCTATAAATGAATCTTGAGCACAAACATTTCAGAAGACTGAGGAATGTATTGAGGTATCAATGGTTTTTGAAACTGTCTTCAAAGGACAGGAGATTTAGCCCTTGATTGGCATTTTCCAACTGGAAATTCAATAGCAAGAATCCATGAATTGCCTGATGATGACCAAAGTGGTACTGTGATAAGGGAGTTATGTAATATTTTGTTAAACTGTTGTAGCAGTTCATAAAAACTATATGTTGCCAATTCTTAGTCAGGATTGACAACTCTTGGGGTATCACTGCAATAACCTGATGATAGCTTTCCTGTAGAATAGTATTTTGTTACAATTAGGAAGGTATCGCACTAATAAAATGTTTTAAATGCTCACTGTTCTTTTCTAACATGATCTAATTAATCAACAGCACTTTGGTTGAACATCCCATGTTGTGCATAACATAACAGCATAATTCCCATCCTACATCACAGCTCATTTACCTCATTGTTTATGCAACTTCCTTGTTGCCATGTTTCCCTATACCAAAGCTGTAGCAAAACATTTCTGTCCCACTCTCATCTTCACCTTGTCCATCTCTGACTCTCCCTTTCCTTCCTCAACATCTTTCCAGGGATAGGCTAGACATCAACAAACCCACTGATACCAACAGTTACCTAGACTTACATCCTCACACCTTATTTCCTGTAAGGATTCCATTCCATTCTCCCAGTTTCTTTGTCTCCATTGTATCTGTTCTGATGATTCCACCTTCCACAATGGGTCCTCAGAAATGTCCACCTTTTCCCCCAATCGAGGATTTCCTGCCACCGTGTTTGAAAGCCATGTCCAATCTATTTCCCCTCAATTCTACCCTCACCCATTCCCCTCTCTCCCATTGCAATGATAGTGACCGCTGGTCCTTACTTTCCATCCCACCAGCCTTCCATACCAAAAGAATCATAGGCCGCCATTTTTGTCGCTTCCAATGAGATCCCACCACCAGATACATACACCCCTCCCCTTCCTTGTCAGCATTCATTAGGAACTATTCTCTCTAGGACACCCTGGTGCACTCCTCCTCCATTCCCAAACACTTCCCACACCCCTATGTCACCTTCCCATGCAATTGCAGAAGGTGCAACCTTTGTCATTTATTTCTCCATCCTCACAATCCAAGGCATTAGTTTTCTTTTCAGCGATTTACCTGCAATTCATTCGATCTAGTCTGCTGTATTCAGTGCTTACAGTCAAAGTCATAGAGATGAACAGCATGGAAACAGACCCTTCGGTCCAACCCGTCCATGCTGGCCAGATATCCCAACCCAATCTAGTCGCCCCTCATAATTTTGTAAACCTCTATAAGGTCACCCCTCAGCCTCCGACGCTTCAGGGAAAACGGCCCCAGCCTGTTCAGCCTCTCCCTATAGCTCAAATCCTCCAACCTTGGCAACATCTAAAAAAATTATCTCACCTGTATTATGGAAACTAAGCACAGACTGGGTGACTGCTGTGCGGAACACCTTCACTCTACGTAAAAATGGCCACGGGTCTCCACCACATTCTTATGGCAACATTTCAGTGAGGCTCAATGCAAGCTGGAGGAAGGACATCTCATCTTACACTTAGGTATCTCACTGCCCTAAGGCTCAACATTGAGTTTAACAATTTCAGAATATGAACACTCTCCTCTATGTTTGTACCCACTCCCACACTGCTGTTTTCTATGGGCTACTCACAGCACAACCAACTCATTCTCAACCAACCACACTTCTCGTTAGTACCCTCCTCAGCACACATCACCCCCTCGGGTTACCTTCAGCAATCTCTCTATATGTCTTCCCTTTACTATTCCCTCTCAGCAGCATCTCCATGTATTCTATTCACTTCTTCCCCCAAACCCTACTCCACTCCCTACATCCATCATCAGCACAAAAACAACCTTTCCCAGTTGCTTTTAATTCTGAAGGAGGGTCACTGGACTTAAAACATGAACTCTGTCTTTTTCTCTCTGCAGATGGTGCCAACTCATCCAACGCTTTCTGTTTATGTTTCATCTCTAAAGAACTTTGCGATCGACAAAGAACTTCAGCATGAAGTGGAGTTAAGAAATCCTATCAAAATACAAGGGCCTGATTTTCAACTCATTCAAACCCCATTCAATTGCAGAGAATTAAGATTTGGCCCCAAGTTTCTCCGCCCATCAAGAAACCCTGCTGTATCTTGGACTGGTCCTAATTGGTCGTGACATGTTTGGCAACAGCTAAAATTAACTTGACAAACTTTCCATGATGTTAACCTAGCATTACATGAGAAATGGAAAATCATATTTTTACTACATCACTGTAACAAAATGAATAAACAAAATCTGCTCAGATATTCCATATACTTTTAACAAACTTAGTCCTCTGCTCAAATTGATGATAAGATGTAGAAAAGCATCCCGCTCTTGGGGCTGAAATTTGATGGTCAGTTCCAGCCACTACTGGCATTTTGATGGTATTCAGATGAGCTAACACTGTGTTGAGAAATCACCAAACAAACCCTGATGGTTTTCCATGGCCTGCAGAAAGGCCTCCTATTGCAAAGGCCATCCCTTCAGTTCCAACTTCACCTTTCCAATGGAGGGTTCACCTTTCCAATCACAGTGGCCTACCTGCCTGCCTAGCCCTTGCACTATTTTTGAAAAGAAGCTTAGCTGGCCTTCAAAGGGATTTCACAGTTTCTCCTCCCTGGCCCACTTTCAGGAATTCTTTCAGGAAGATTGCCTTTTGATCGCATCTTCCACTGATCTCTTCAGCAACCACCTCAGGACACACATGGATCAGATATTCCTGAGCACACAAAATGTGTTGCATTCAGAGCAAACCAATGTCTGATCTCAATCTTAATACATGCAAAAGGGATCAAGAGACTGTATTAAGCATCTGCTGCCTGAGTCATCAAATAGCGTAAGAAGCAGTATTATGTTGGACATATGTCAGATGTAGAAAGATCAGGCTGGACCAAAGATTTAGTTTCAACTCTGGGACATTAAACCATGCAGTACTCTCTCTCTGAGCTGTACTGATGGGTACACAAGTCCTGGAATTGGCAATTAGAACCCACATCTTTCTGATTCAGAAATGAAAGTCAAGATGATGGTAGATTAGTACATGGAGACTGAAGAGAATGTGACAGTGTCTATTCTCTCATGAGAAGGGAAGACTGACCTGGAATATGATGCCTGAATTTTGTAATGAGTCAAACCATTCAGCAGCTATGCTTCAGAAGCTAATATATGGCAGACACAATTTAAGCAGTCCATTAAGCCAAAGACAACTACTTCTCAATGTTTATTCGGATAATACATTACCTTCTTGCAAAGTTTATTTTGCCGATTATGAATGGGGTTTCCTGCTGTCTGTTTAGTGGAAAGCTGTGGAATGAGGAATTTGTATTGGTAAGCTGAACCCTGCAGAAAACCAATTGCATCCTAAGTGCACTAGAAGGAAAATAGCACAGCTCAGAAGGTGATGGTTCAAAAAAAAATCCAAATTCAAAATTGGGAAAACATGCCCAAACTATTTCAAATATGTCCAGTGAGTATGAGAGAATATCAATATAATTGAATCAGGCTCTCCCAGGCAAATGGGAGCCTAGCTTAAAGTTAACAATGGGTTTCCCAAGACCTGGAGAAAGTGGTGGCAAGACAAGGGTGGGTACTATCGACTGTCAACTGTATAAAAGTAATTGCTTTTTTTCACCCCTTGTGGGTGAGAAGTACTTAGGGTTGGTCCCTCGTGCCCCTCAAAGAAGTCTTTGTTCCCCCCCGCACCACCACCAATCAAAGCGTCTCTCTTCACCCCCTCCCCCCACCCTAGCTGCCCTGCCAGTAATGATGACGTGTGTGTCTTGCACAGTCTCCACTCCCCCCACTCTGATCTCTCACTCCAACCCTCCCACACTTGGAGACCTCCCAAAACACAAATCTCTGATTTCTCAATTCCTTCATGACATTGATGGTGAATGACCCCAAAGATCCTCATCTGAAATATCGCGCTGCTGCAGCCAGCAGGTAAAGATAGAAGGAGGCCATTTGGCCCCTTGACAGTGTTTGGCCCGCTGCTCAATGAGACCATGATCTAATTTATGACCTAACCTTTTTCCCATCTCCCTTAAAAGCCTGATCAGTAGACTTTTATTACTTAAAATTTGTGTTTAAGCTTGTATTATTTGCTTATGGTAAGAGTTGCAAACCTTTCACATCTTTTGTGCATTTGTGGAAGCATTTCCCAACTTCATTCCTGAAAGTTTTGGATCCAATTTTTAGACTACACTCCCCAGTCCTAATCTCATCAAGCAGTGGAAATAGTTCTCTCTATATTTGCCCTATCTGTTCCCAGTGATATCTTAAAAACGTTGATCAAATCACCACCTAACCTTGAAAATTCCTGGGAAATCAACCTTAGTTTAGCATCTGTCCTTGTGCTTTAACTCTCTGACACCAGGTAACATTCTAGTACGTCTACATTACACTCTCGCAAAGAATTTATTCTTTTTTAGTGTACAGAATTGCTCACAATACTCCTGGTGTCGTTTCATTGGGGTTTTGCACAGCTGAAATGTGACTTCTAATGATTGATTTTTAATCCTCTCGATATAAAACAGATCACTTTTGATTATTTTCTGTCCATGTTCATGATGTATTAATGATCTGTGTTCCTCGACTCCCAAGCCTCTTCAGACCTCCCTGATCTTGTTTGTTGCCATTTAGAAAGTACTGGTTCAAAGTGGATGGCTTTCACATTTTCCACAGATTTTCCAATTCACTTTAACCTATCCATATCTTAGAGGTCTATAAAATCATGAGGGGCATGGATAGGATAAATGGACCAGGTCATTTCCCTGGGGTGGGGGAGTCCAGAACTACAGGGCATAGGTTTAGGGTGAGAGGACAACTTTTTCACACGAAGGGTGGTGTGTGTATTGAATGAGCTGCCAGAGGAAGTCGTGGAGGCTGGAACAATTATAACATTTAAAAGGCATCTGGTGAGTCTTTAAATAGGAAGGGTTCAGAGGGATATGGAACAAGTGATGGTAAATGGGAATAGATTAGGTTAGGATATCTGGTTGGCATGGATGAGTTGGACTGAAGGGTCTGTTTCCATGCTGTACACACTTTCCAGGCTCTATGACTCTCTGACTCTAATATCTCTTTGTAATATTATGCTTCTGACTACATTACTTACAAATATCATCGATCCCTGTGGTGGTATTAGCAAATTTCGAAAAGTGGCTTTCTTACGCAAGCATCTTAATACTCATGGGGAATAGTTGGGAACTCAAAGCAGACCCTTACAGGACACCATCCATCAGAGCCTGCCAATTAGAATACCTGTCCATTATCCTCACTCTCCAGCCACATATGTCCCATCTAATTCTTCCTGCCACTCGGGGACTCCTGTTATCCGTACATGGCCCATGTGTGGCAGTGACATCTGGAACTAGACGTACATGCATCTGCACGGCAATGGGAGTGTGCCAAAGGTCTGAGCCACACACCTTAGAGGAAACATTGCTGGCTACTTCCACTTGTTTCCTAAACAAGTCAACCATTTAATTCCTTGAAGTTCAACTTTAGCTAATAGTGGCTTATGAGAGGCTGTAAGAGATGCCTTCAGGACGCCTACATAAATAATATCCATAGACACACCCCCTGTTCCTCTACTTCTGTCACCTCATCAAAATATTCATTCAGAATCATCAGGCATGACCTCCCATTATGCAAGTCCATGCTAACCCTCTCTGATCAGCTTAACATTTTCAAGGCAATCAGTCACATTAGTGTTCTTTAGAGATTGTAGAGAAATGTCAGCCCAATTGGTCTATAATTCCCTGACTTTTCCCTCTCACCATGATGGAGATGCCTTTGTTTTCCTTTTACTTTGAACTTGCAGTTTTGAACAATGCAATCAATTGCTGTGCAACACTCTTATCTTTGCCCTTTTACAAGAGGTTAAGGATGAAATTGATTTCAGTCTTTGCAGTGAAGATCTTCATACTTTACCAAATATTATGCACGATTAGCAGATGGTTTCTTCATAGTACTCAGATCACTATGCGATGAGTCAGATGATCTAATCATTTAAAATTTATACTCTATATCCCAGGGAGAAAGTGAGGTCTGCAGATGCTGGAGATCAAAGTTGAAACTTTATTTTCCTTCATAGTACTCAGATCACTATGCGATGAGTCAGATGATCTAATCATTTAAAATTTATACTCTATATCCCAACCTTCTGCCAAAAGTAGCAACTCTCAAACCAATGTTTTTTGTGCCTAACATTTCTATTATATTACCTCAACCCATTACACCTATGTCTTATTATATCATACCTGCCTATATTTAGACAAATGCCTGGCTGAAAACTCCAGAAATGGCAGGCAATATGGTCTAGTTAATCCCTGTCCCATCCAGTGGCTTCATTATCTTTTTTCTCCTCAACTATTAGGAGTACGTCTGTACTTTGAGCAGCAACCATGAGATAGATTTTCAGCTGCAATTCCATTGTTCAGCTATAATTCCATTGTTCTGTGTTATGCTTTGCCCAATAGTCACTCCAATCAGAATTTCAGGTTGTCATGGCCCACAGTGTTGTGATGCTTTGTTAGAAAAGTGCATGCAGTGTTTTCCCCAGATTTTGATTTGATTCCCTATAGTATGGAAACAGGCCCTTCGGCCCAACAAGTCCACACCGACCCTGTGAAGAGTAACCCAACCAGTCCCATCCTCCGACCCTACATTTATCCCTGACTAATGCACCTAAAACTATGGGCAATTTAGCATGGCCAATTCACCTAATTTGCACATCTTTGGATTGTGGGAGAAAACAGGAGCACCCGGAGGAAACCCACGCAGACACGGGGAGAACGTGCAAACTCCACACAGACAGTTGCCCGACTGAAATCGAACCTAGGTCTCTGGCGCTGTGAGGCAGCAGTGCTAACCACTGAGCCATTGTGCCGCCCTATTTTAGTATTTTGGTATTCTTGGGGAGAGCATGGCTTCCCAAAGGCAGCGCCAAATGGTAAATCCTCCATTTTCCTAATTTCCTAATCTACATTTTAAATCAGCAAGATCTTTAAGGAAGAGTTTCACCAGCTTTTTCTAACTAGGCTGGAAGCAAAGCCAAGAAAGCTGTCATCATTTAAATGACTAACAGCAATTACACACTGTTGCCTTTTGGCACAATTTGGATTATTGCATCCTGCACACGTAAACAGCCAAAACGCTTTGCTAAATGCTATCTTATGAAGCCATTCATTTGGTTTATTCCCTTAATTGTCCTACTTAAAATGGTATGATCATAAAATATGTTAATTTATAGGAATCTTCTGCACAAATGTTTGAACACTAGCTTTTACAAAAATATTTGTACAATGTTTAACATTTTTGCAGTCTGATGGAAAAATTGTAATCACATTAGCTCATGTGAAACATTTTTTTATTAGCAACATTACTTTCAATGAAGCATTTTGATCAATAATTTTTTATTAACATGCACGTGGTGTACATGCATGTATTTTTGAATATGTGCATACATGTACAACTGAAATGTCTATACAGTGCATGGTTACATGGATGACATATTATCAAGTGGCATATAGGACTGTAAGCTCATGGTATATGATTAGAGGATATAAGTCACATATATAAATGTACGTGTATAATATGCTTATGTATTTGTCTTGTGTTACTTTGTATACTGGGATTCTTTTACACTGGCCCCAGAAATCAAAATTAAGTTTGAATCAGGTTTTATTCTTCAGCCTGATCCTTAATGTCCCCATTGATTTGTGCTATTTGGTCGTAAAATGTTATTCAATACAAGTATTTTCACAAGATTGTGCAAGAAAATGAAGTACCCATGTCGATCATTTTACACATCAGGATAACGGGAGAACCCTGGTTGTTTTTTGTATTTAGCAATGGCTCCATGTGCCTAGTTAGTTGATTCTGCTGCTTTCAATAATAACAAAATTGATTATTTTGCTTAAAAGTCATCCACTTAGCATCAGTTCTAACAAGAGGAAACTAAGGTCATGTTCAACATTTGTCCTACATTTCTACTGTACTTCGCTCCTGATAGAAGCAAGCTGTTTTCCTTACGTACAAGTTGATTTTCAGCTGCAATGATTTAGAGAGGCCCTGTGTACTTCTGTCCTGCACTCCATTCATTAATCACCCATTAACGATCTATAGTCACATACAAAAAAAGCCACAGCATGTGTTAATAGCCTACTCATAAAAGATGAGAATAAGCTGATGTGTTATTTTAATTCTCTCTCCCATATGGTCCTAATGTAGTGTCTGTCAGATATCCAATAAAGTTTGCTTTATTTTTATTTCAAAACAATGATTGTACTTTGACATGCAACTCAACAGAAAAGAGAGTGACGAAGGACCACATACTCTATGTGTGGTCTGAGGTGCACTGCATTGTTGGCAATTGGTCACTTTAACTGGTAATGTCACATGACTTCAAGTCACAAGGGCCACAAAATTTACCAAACTTATTTTTGGTAAATTTTTGAATGCATTTAATTTGTTACTGTTATCACACAGTTTCCAGCTTGGGAGGGAATCCAATACAGGAAAAAATGCTTTAAACAAAATCTCCCTGGATAATGACTATTTGCATTTAAACCCAAGAAAGATTTAGCAAGGAAAAGAGACAAAGGGAGAGTATTGCGAAGACAGTGGATAAAATGGCTGTAGATTCTGCACTGGAAGGAACACACAAGAGGTCAAGGTTCAGGAACTAAATTTGCATCGCATTTGAGATAGTATGGGAAAAATTCCTGAAGACAGCTGTTAACAAGGAAACCGAATTTGAATTCTTGATGCTGGGAAATACGAAGTCAGTAAGAATGGGAGTGTAGGTGATCAGCATTTTGTTGCAGCGCCAGGATGTGGATGTCAACACAAGTTGCAGCTTGAAGCTTGGCAGTAGAGTGGGAAAGACAATGGAGGAATGAAACCTTCGATGTGCCTGAGAATTTTAACAACATATAGTGGTGGAGGTGTATGGTCAGTTTGTGCCAAAGGGCTTGTCTCTGTGCTGTAGGACTCCATGACTTGATGTAGAGTGAGGTGAAATAAAAGTTGAAGTCGGCAGTATTAGACGAATAGTCTAGATGAAGAATAGGGAAAGGATTTCACCAGCTATGCAGAAACATTAGTCACTGTGTAAAGGAGATTTAGCTATGGAACCAATTAACTGATGCGGGCCTGAAACATTCCAAACTGGCTCAGAAACCCAAATTCAACCCAGATCAGATAATAAGTTAGCAGCTTTTCTTTGAAGAGTTTTCAGGCAAACTCCCAGGCTAGGACCCTTCCCAGCATAGTCAAGTCCAACAATCAGCAAAGGCAAATTGCAAAGATAATCAAATGCAGAAACCGTGCCTCCTTTCTCAGCTGGAGGTGTTGTATTCTGCATGGTCCTAAAGCCACTTTGACAGCCACTGAGAGAAAGTAGGAAAGGGGATAGGGTTACAGGCAAATGGGTAGGAGACAACATGATTGGGGAAGGATGCCTAATGTGTGAAGGGATAGAATGATGTGAATGTGTCCCAGGTGGATAAGTGGGTAGGATGCCAGGTGGGTAAGGGGATAATTTGACAAATGTGTGTAAGATGCTAATTTGCTGAGGGTTTGTGAACTCCATGTGTGATAATGTGTGATAAGGTAGCAGATAGCGTGTCTTGTGATGAGTCTGAATTTGGGATCTTTCAGTGTGATCAGATGTAGTGTCAACTCTGGGAGATTGGTGGCCATGGGGTGCTAAAGGAGTGTTGTCAATTATGGGAGAGAAAGGCTGTAATGGTGTATTGAGGTGGTCAGTATTGGAGTTAGTCAGGAGTTAGAGCAGGTTTTAATTCCTCTAACTTTTTCATCTCAACTATGCTGGTTAGATTCCAGCTTTTGCTCCAAATTGTACAATTTTTCAGAGGGTTCCGGATGCTGGTTAATTACCCATCAGAAGTCTCATTTCCAGATCAATTCACGTTTCGTCAAGGCTTCTGCATGTTCCCCAGGTGAAACTCCAAACTACACAACGGCAAATACTACCTCTGATCAAACAACCTGGGCCACAGTATCATATGGATGTGCTCTAATGGGGAATATTTTTAAGTTGGAATATAATTGTCAACTTACAAAGTCTCACAAAATATCATTTATCTCAGTCATTCATTGACACATAAATGTAAATGATAAGAGGAAATCTTCACCTAATGTTTCTTGTAAAATCTTGAATTGCTTTTTTTTGATGCATGGTATGGTTAAACTGCAGCTGCAAGATTAGCACAAATCAAGGCAGGTGCATTAGCGTTAAGGCTGCTGTGCGTGTCCAGATGTATTAACCAATTCTCAACACCATAATAGCAAATGCTCATGGTCAGCTGTATGCTACTCTTATGTGATACTTCTCAGAACTATGTGGTTTAATCAAAACTTGGCAGGTTACCAACAACAGTTGACAATATGTCTTCATGTGTTCTGGCATGACAACGTGAGAGGGTTTAGAACTGTTATTCTGATATGATTCAGTGATTTATTTATAATTCCTGGACTTACATTGATTCGCATTCTAGTATAATAGAATTATCAACATAAGGGAAGGCCATTCATTTCTTCAGAACTATGTCAGTACTGGCTTCATGCCAGAACTAATCCCTGGTCCATTTATTTTTTTTTTAATCATTTAATTTTTTGATTTAATTTCCCCTTCAAATCCATGACTTGTCTCAGTTTAGGTAACAAGTTGCAAGAATGTGTTCTCCCCACTCACTCTAAGTTATAGAATCGGAGAGATGTATAGCATGGAAACAGATCCTTCGGTCCAACTCATCCATGCCAACCAGATATCCTAACCCAATCTAGTCCTATTTGCCAGCACTTGGCCCATAACCCTCCAAACTCTTCCTATTCATATACCCAACCAGATGCCTTTTAAATGTTGTAATTGTACCAGCCTCCACCACTTCCTCTGGCAGCTCATTCCATACCCTTTGCGTGAAAATGTTGCCCCTTAAGTCCCTTTAATAAATCTTTCCTCTCTCACCCTAAATCTATGCCCTCTCATTCTGTACTCCCCCACCCTAGGGAAAGACCTTGTCTGTTTACCCTATCCATGCTCCTCATGATTTTATAAAACTCTATAACTTGTAGTCCTTAGTTTTCTTCACCAGCAACCCACCAGACCTGGCACATAGAACTGCCTACAGAACTGGCCTTTGCCCATTGGCAAAAGGCTGCCCCGACCTCTGACCCCTTGAGCCCTTCCCCCCCCAGCCTTGACAAATCATGACTCTCAGCTTACCCCCAGCAAAAGTCTTCCACTCATTTACTTACCTACTTACTTACCTAATTTCCTGGCCTGTTTGCCGATCCCTTAATCATAGGCTGATTCTCTTGTGTGGTTGCTGCTATTTGGGTCACTATGAGCTCCTCAATGATTCTGCTCATTCTATTTTTAGATTTTTCTTCCATTGATCAAAGTTTTGATTGTATCTTCCTGGATGGTTTAGAGATTTTGAGCTGAATTCATCAAGGACCACCTAAAATTTTAAGTATTGTTGCCACTTGTCAGCTTAAGCCTGAATGTTGTTCAGGTTTATCTGTGTATGAACATCAAACTTTTTAGTGCTTGAGGAGTTGAGAATGGGGCTGAACATAGTTGCAACTATCAGCCAACATCCCCACTTCTGACTTCATGATGCAAAGAGGCTCTTTGATGAAGCAGCTAAAGGTTGTTGGACAGAGGACACTATCTTGAGAAATGTCCTTGGAGTTGAGATGAATCACTATAAGACCTTAAGGAGCAGAATAGGTTGTTATCCTTCCCAAAATGATCAACTTGCTATTTTCCCACAATATATCCCTATTGCCAACTTTTTGGCCCATTTACTTAATCTTTCCATATGTCTCTGTAACCTAATTGTATCCCTCTTACAACTTGCCTTTCTGCCTATTAATGTATTGTCTGCAAGTTTGGCTACAGTTCTTTTGCTTCCTTCCTTCAAATCATTAATATATACTTTAAATATTGTGGTCTCAGCACTGATCCCTGTGGAACCCCATTAGCCACAGGTCATGAACCTGAAAAAGACCCCTAAAACAACCACTACCATCTTCCTTTTGTGCTCGGTGTAAAGACCATTTCTTTTTTTATTCTGCTTTATTTTTGATTACGGATCGAATTGGGAAAAGACATTTATTCAGCAAACTACTGAGGAAGGAATTGTTGTAATTTTAAAGAGCGAATTACTGAAACTCATTGTAAGTCATGTTTACACTGCTGAAAGCAATGGGGAAAGGTGCAGGAGGAGACAATTCAAATTGTGGGTTTGGGCACCAAGCGTGATTCAGATAGCAACAGATCACTGATTAGTTTGTGGCTTTGTGACCAGTTGGGGAAGCCAAAGCCATCAGCCTGATAACAGCAATCTGATTAGCTCCTAGATAGCTGAACAGCTTGTGGGGGTGAACAATAGTGGAAGAAGCATTAAATCTGCTGAAAGGGCAGTTCTATGTCTTTCTCCAGTAAAATGCCTAAAGCTTGAAGTAAGCAACTTTTGTTTTCCCTCCAATTGCTTTAAGGTGTTGCTTATGACCATTAAGTCAGAGACTTTATAATTTGAGAACCAGTTGCTCTGTGCCTCTGGTGAAGAAATTAAAGAACAGAAGGATTTGGGAAACTGAAGGAATCGCTCCGTCAACTTCTGAGGACTGGCTCCCCAGTGTTTTTCCCTCTACGTGTGTGTGTGTGTGTGTGTGTATAAAAAAAAAGGAGTTGTATGTTGATAGTTCATAATTGCTTACCCATAATTGGAATTTTTTGTCATAAATATAATTCTTATTAAGTACAGAGACTTGATGCATGCTTTCTGTTTACCTGGGCCTATCAGGCATATAAATTATGAATTTTTACATACTTTGGTAAAATCCTTAACTTTTGTGATGGGTCTGGGAATAGTAGGGCTTGATTTCTAATACTCTAGAGTAATAACATGAGTATAACTCTAGTCAGTGGGGTGTTTTCCCCAATTCCCAGTCATTTCAGTTGTACAGAAAGAATTGGAAAATAAAAATTCCTTTTATCTTTAAGTTATGTTTTGTTAAAAAGACATCGTAATGAGTAGCAGATCATTTCAACAAATGACAAAATTCCCCAGACACAAATAAAAAGGTGGAATTAAAAGACCAGAATTTGTGACTTAGAGATTCAGATCTTTTAAAGAAAGGAAGGCAGCAAGAGCAGTTGGCCTTGATAATAAGTGAGCTAAGGGGACATTCGACGAAGATCAGAAGTCAGCAATTAAAATACCCATTGATCTGGCATTGTGGCCTATTTGTTGAGTCAGCAAGGTATGGGTTCAAGGACCATTCCATGAGTAGAAGATCAAGACTAATAGTACATTACAGAACTCAGCGAGGGCTGCACTGTTGAAGGAGATATCTTTCAGACAAGATGTTAAACTGAAGCCTTGGTTTGCTCAGATGATGTAAAAGGATCCCACTACACTTATGAGGAACAGAGTGGAGATAATCCCAATGTCCTTACTAATATTCATCTACTAATCAACACAAAAACACTTTTTCTGCTCATTATCACAATGCTGTTTGCCAGAGCTTGCTATGTGTTTCAATTATTACAAGGATGACTATCTGTTAAAAATACTGCATCAGCTGCAAAGCATTTTATGAATCAAATGGTCATGAAAGGTGCTATATAAATGTAAGCCTTTCTTTTATTTTATTGCACTATTTCACAAAGATAAATTGTACATTTTGCATTAATTAAGTCTGTTCACATACATACTGTTTTCACCTTGCTATGGAATAAAGTAGTTATCGATTTTGTATTCAGTCTTGTCTCATTGTGAACTTGGTTTGACTTCACTTCAGAGAAATTGACGTTATGCACATGCAGAAGGTGCAATTATCAGGTTCAGGTCACAAGGACATACTATTGTTGCGCCCTCAGGTGTACGTTAACATACAAGTAGCTTTAGGACAGTAAGTCAACTCCACAAAGATAAGCCATTCAAGCTATTTACAGGAGTCACTGATACTCTTAATCTGAGAAGGTATCACTGCAGACTTGAATTTGTAACCATCTTTCTAAAGTCTTTTAAACCTTTCAGGAACTCAATTAAATTCTCCTTTTACCCAATCTGACTTCTGCCTTAACTTCTTTTCTTTATTGTAGATAGTTCCCAGAATTTTAATCATGACTTAAACTGCATCATTCTACTCCTGATATTGACTTATTCAATCAGCAGTGTGTATTTTTCTTGGCCATAACAGCTTTCCTCAAACAGGCTGTCCAAAACTATACAATACTCAAACATGTCAAGCAAAGCTGCAACTGCCCAGAGCAAGAACCAAGCAACAGTCAAGATTGGGCTGATAGGCGTGTCATTTTTATGCCATAGAAATGCAGACAACGACCATCCCAACAAGAAAAACACAGCCACCTTTTCTTTATATTAAAAAAAAATTATCGTTGATGATAGCCCCTACATCAACACCTTGGGGTTCACCCTTGACCAGAAACTTGACCAATCTCATAAAGAAAGGAACTATAACTGCAAACGCATGAGAATACTACCACTTCCCAAGTTTCGTGCTAGACAAGAGCTCTCCTCCTTCATGGTGGATTTGACAGCAAGGAACTGATTTTTGGACACCAACCCAAATTAAGGCAACATTCTCACCATTGATCTCAACATCCCAAGGAGAAAGTGAGGACTGCAGAGGCTGGAAATCAGCGTCAAGAGTGTGATGCTGAAAAGCACAGCAGTTTGGGCAACATCTGAGTAGCAGGAGAATCAATGTTTCAGGCGTAAGTCCTTCATCCTGGAGGCAATAGCCTAATAGCATTACCACTGGATTGTTAATCCAGAGACCCAAATAACATTCCAGGGACCCAGGTTCAAATTCCACCATGACAGATGGTGAAATTTGAATTCAATAAAAGATGTATAAAATTAAGAGATGGAGATGCCGGTGGTGAAATTTGAATTCAATAAAAGATGTATAAAATTAAGAGATGGAGATGCCGGTGTTGGACTGAGGTTTACAAAGTTAAAAATGCAAGTTTTGAGAAAATTTGTAGCTCAGGTTGAGGTTTTGAATGTAGGCTTGCTCGCTGAGCTGAAAGGTTCCTTTCCAGACGTTTTGTTATCTTACAAGGTAACATCTTCAGTGGACCTCATGCAAACCAAAGCTGAAACTACCTGCTTTCTATTTATATGTTTGGGTTTCTTTGGATTGGTGATGTCATTTCTTGTGGTGATATTATTTCCTGTGGCGAAGTCACTTCCTGTTCCTTTTCTTAGGAGGTGGTAGATGTGGTCTAACTCGATGTGTTTGTTGATAGAGTTCCGGTTGGAATGCCATGCTTCTAGGAATTCTCATGCATGTCTTTGTTATAGTTCACAAGTGATCCATTCTTAATGTCTGCACCAAATAGAAATCTCCATGTGTTATTGGGTTCCACCAGCTCAATGGTTCCAACAAAGTTTCAGTAACTGTGTCTCCCAAGTTGATTTTCCTCAAAACAAAGGAGGGAGTTTTAGCTTTCAGTAGTTAATTAATTAATTAACATTGTGGGGAGTTTGGAAGGGTTTGTGGAAAGGAGAATCTAAGTCTCAATGTGTTGTGAGCCAGGGTGGAGGTTGGAGACATTGGGTAAAATTTTCTGCTTTGAAGTCAAAGTATGGCATTGAGCATATGGATGGCGTTCAAAGTTTGGGAGAAGATTTGTAGCTCGGGTGCTTGTTGTTGTGGTTATGTTCGCCAAGCTGGGAATTTGTGTTGCAGATGTTTCGTCCCCTGTCTAGGTGACATCCTCAGTGCTTGGGAGCCTCCTGTGAAGCGCTTCTGTGATGTTTCCTCTGGCATTTATAGTGATTTGTATCTGCCGCTTCTGGCTGTCAGTTCCAGCTGTCCGCTGCAGTGGCCGGTACATTGGGTCCAGGTCAATGTGCTTATTGATTGAATCTGTGGATGAGTGCCATGCCTCTAGGAATTCCCTCGTTGTTCTCTGTTTGGTTTGTCCTATAATAGTAGTGTTGTCCCAGTCGAACTCACGTTGTTTGTCATCTGAGTGTGTGGCTACTAAGGATAGCTGGTCGTGTCGTTTCATGGATGTTCATAGTTGGTGTTCATGGATGCGGATCGTTAGCTGTCTTCCTGTTTGTCCTATGTAGTGTTTTGTACAGTCCTTGCATGGGATTTTGTACACTACATTGGTTTTTCTCATGCTGGGTATCGAATCCTCTGTCCTGGTGAGTTGTTGTCTGAGAGTGGCTTTTGGTTTGTGTGCTGTTATGAGTCCTAGTGGTCGCAGTAGTCTGGCTGTCAGTTCAGAAATGTTTTTGATGTATGGTAACGTGGCTAGCCCTTTGGGTTGTGGCATGTCCTCATTCCGTTATCTTTCCCTTAGGCATCTATTGATGAAATTGCGGGGGTATCCGTTTTTGGCGAATACGTTGTAGAGGTGTTCTTTTTCCTCTTTTTGCAGTTCTGGTGTGCTGCAGTGTGTTGTGGCCCTTTTGAACAATGTCTTGATGCAACTTCTTTTGTGTGTGTTGGGGTGGGTTGCTTTTGTAGTTCAGGACTTGGTCTGTGTGTGTAGCTTTCCTGTATACCTTTGTGGTGAATTCTCCATTCAGTGTTCTCTGTACCATCACGTCTAGGAATGAGGGTTCGTTGTCCTTTTCTTCCTCTCCAGTGAATCGGATTCCTGTGAGTGTGGCGTTGATGATCCAGTGTGAGTTCTCTACTTCTGTGTTTTTAATGATTACAAAGGTATCATCTACATATCTGACCCAGAGTTTGGGTTGAATTTGCGGAAAGACTGTTTGTTCTAACCTTTGCATTACTGCTTCTGCTATGAGTCCAGAGATGGGTGAGCCAATGGGTGTGCCGTTGATTTTGTTCATATATTTGGTTGTTGAATGTGAAGTGTGTTGTGAGGCACAGGTCCAGTAGTTTGAGTATGCAGTCTTTGTTGATAGGTTCCCGGTCTTGTTGTCTGTTCTGTATGTCCAGCGGGTTGGCTATTGTTTCTCTGGCTCGAATTTTGTCGATAGAGGTGAACAGTGCTGTTACATCGAATGAGACCATAGTTTCTTCCTTGTCTATGTGTATATTTCTGATGATGTCCAAGAATTCCTGTGTTGACTGTATAGAGTGTCTGGATCCACTGATCAGGTGTTTCAGTTTCTGCTGTAGTTCTTTAGCCAGTTTGTGTGATGGTGTCCCTGGTAGTGATACTATGGGTCTGAGTGGGATGTCTGGTTTGTGCACTTTCAGTAGTCCATAGAATCTGGGGGTGTTGTTGCTTTCAGTTTCATTCTCTGTAGGTCAAACCTGGTTATCTGTCTGTTTTTTTGGAGTTCCTCAGTGTGTTGTTTATCCGATTGGTGAGCTGTGGGGTGGGGTCAAACTCCCTCTTTTGGTAAGTGTTGGTATCTGCAAGTAGTTGCGCTTTTTGGATGTATTCTGCTTTGTCCAGGATGACTGTCATTCTGCCGTTAATTTCAAAAACCACCAATCAGGAATGGACCCGGACCATAGAACAGGCCATCGCAATAGAACCAGCTCACTGGTTCCACCAAAGTAAGTGTGCCTCCCAAGTTGATTTGTCTCAAAACAAAGGAGGGAGCTTTACCTTTCAATAGTTAATTAATTAATTAGTTAACATTGTGGGGAGTTTGGAAGGGTTTGTGGAGGGGCGATTGTAAGCCTCAATGTGTTGTGAGCCAGGGTGGAAGTTGGAGACATTGGGTGAAATTTTCTGCTTTGAAGTCAAAGTATGGCATTGAGCATATAGATGGCATCACATCTGCTGATGCTCTTATCTCAGCTCATTATCGATGTAGGTGAGATGTTATGGGAGTTACTTAGTGAATCACAAGGTCAGCAAGCTGGATGTTCTTGCCTTGGTCAACAATCTGGGCTCAGAGGTTCTGCAGCCATGATAAATGGTGAGTTGGACACCATTTGTGACTCTAAAGCCACAATTGCCCCTTAGCCAATGTTGGCCATCCATAGAAACCCTGAGATGCCCCTAAGAAGCCCAACTGTCTCCCAGGTCCACCGATGCTGCCCTCCAGCTGCTGCTAGATAGGGTCATCAGCAAAGGGGACATCCTGTTCTCGATGGGTAGCAGCCCTTGGACTGCACTGCAACCTCAACTGCACTGTCCTTCACTGAAATTGCAGGGCAGGTCAGTGCCATGAACTGGCATCAAAGGGGCTGAAAACAGTGGGGCAAGCTGTGCTCTGAGGCTAAGTGGTACGATCTTGACAGTACTCAATCACACTCACTGGGATACCTATTCTAACTGTGATACAGCACAGACATCTCTCAGAGCCCCATAGCCTGAAAGCATCAACATCACATGCATCATTTTTACACAAAGGCTCATATTTGCCTCATCCTCTCAAACTACCAAAATTGTCTCCCCACTGAGTTTCTTCCTCATTTAGCCTGGGCCACCTCACCATCACATGCTTACCCAATGCTGCTGCAACCACTCCATTACACTCAATCCTTCTCCTTACCTCACTGCAGGGGAAACTGTCCCATAATCCAGCAGTGAGAGGATCAAGAGCAGAGATAGGTACCTCTGAGGAAAGGGCCATTGGGAAGACCAGGGGCCATTCCTATGATGATAGGGAGACACTAATGACCCTATAAGGCAATGAGCAACATTGGGCTCCACTCTTTTTGATGTGCAGGGAGGTAAACACATTGCTCCATATGAGCTGTTGTGTACCTTCAATTCACTTAATCATTCACAGGATGAGGGCAATGCTGTCTAGGCCAGCATTTATTGCTCATCCCTAATTGCCTAGAGGGCAGTTAAGAGTCAACCGCATTGCTGTGGGCCATATGTAGGCCAGGCCAGGTAAGAATGACAGATTTCCTTCCCTCTAGGGACATTAATGAACCAGATAGGTTTTTCTGACAATTGGCAATGATTTCATCGTCATTATTAGACTCTTAATTTTATAAAGTTAAAAATTACACAACACTAGGTTATAGTCCAACAGGTTTAATTGGAAGCACTACCTTTCCGAGCGCTGCTCCTTCATCATCAACCACCTGATGAAGGAGCAACCCTCTGAAAGCTAGTGCTTCCAATTAAACCTGTTGGACTATAACCTAGTATTGTGATTTTTAACTTTTGGATGTAGGTTTGCTCACTGAGCTGAAAGGTTCATTTCCAGATGTTTCGTTACCTTACAAGATAACATCTTCAGTGGACCTCATGCGAATCAATGCTGAAAATTCCTGCTTTCTATTTATATGTTTGGGTTTCTTTGGGTTGGTGATGTCATTTTCTGTGGTGAAGTCACTTCCTGTTCCTTTTCTCAGGGGGGTGGTAGATGGAGTCTAACTCGATGTGTTTGTTTATAGAGTTCTAGTTGGAATGGCATGCATCTAGGAATTCTCGTGCATGTCATTGTTTGGCCTGTCCTAGGATGGATGTATTGTCCCAGTCGAAGTCGCGTCTATCACATGCGTATGTGAAGATACTAGTTAGAGAGGGTCATGTCTTATTGTGGCTAGTTGGTGTTCATGTACCCTAGTGGCTAGTTTTCTGTCTGTTTGTCCAATGTAGTGTTTGTTACAATGGATTGTGGGACAGTTTTCCCTGCAGTGAGATAAGGAGAAGGATTAAGTGTAATGGAGTGGTTACAGCAGCATTGGGTAAGCATGAGATGGTGAGGTGGCCCAGGCTAAATGAGGAAGAAACTCAGTGGGGAGACAATTTTGGTAGTTTGAGAGGATGAGGCAAATATGAGCCTTTGTGTAAAAATGATGCATGTGATGTTGATGCTTTCAGGCTATGGGGCTCTGAGAGATGTCTGTGCTGTATCACAGTTAGAATAGGTATCCCAGTGAGTGTGATTGAGTACTGTCAAGATCGTACCACTTAGCCTCAGAGCACAGCTTGCCCCACTGTTTTCAGCCCCTTTGATGCCAGTTCATGGCACTGACCTGCCCTGCAATTTCAGTGAAGGACAGTGCAGTTGAGGTTGCAGTGCAGTCCAAGGGCTGCTACCCATCGAGAACAGGATGTCCCCTTTGCTGATGACCCTATCTAGCAGCATCTGGAGGGCAGCATCGGTGGACCTGGGAGACAGTTGGGCTTCTTAGGGGCATCTCAGGGTTTCTATGGATGGCCAACATTGGCTAAGGGGCAATTGTGGCTTTAGAGTCACAAATGGTGTCCAACTCACCATTTATCATGGCTGCAGAACCTCTGAGCCCAGATTGTTGACCAAGGCAAGAACATCCAGCTTGCTGACCTTGTGATTCACTAAGTAACTCCCATAACATCTCACCTACATCGATAATGAGCTGAGATAAGAGCATCAGCAGATGTGATGCCATCTATATGCTCAATGCCATACTTTGACTTCAAAGCAGAAAATTTCACCCAATGTCTCCAACTTCCACCCTGGCTCACAACACATTGAGGCTTACAATCTCCCCTCCACAAACCCTTCCAAACTCCCCACAATGTTAACTAATTAATTAATTAACTACTGAAAGGTAAAGCTCCCTCCTTTGTTTTGAGGCAAATCAACTTGGGAGGCACACTTACTGAAACTTTGTTGGAACCAGTGAGCTGGTGGAACCCAATAACACATGGAGATTTCTAGTTGGTGTCAGTACCATTTTTGCCCGACTCTGTATTGTCATGTGCAGACATTAAGAACAGATCACTTGTTAACTATAACTTTCATTAACCCTCTTGATACAGCATCCATTTAAAGATTTAAATCTAGTAGGCCTGCGGTATGATCCTTTCTTTTAGCCTCTATCTGTAAACACAGAATTCCACATTTTGAAAACCAAAATTAATTTTATAGGAAAGGATGCAAGGGATGGTGTTATAACCTGTGCTTGCCACAGAGAGCATTGGCTGTGTGGAGTGCATATCAGACTCTTTGAAGACAAAGAACTCACCTTATTTGAAACATCACCCAATTGTCTGCTGTGCTCTCACGAGATTCTCAGATATGTTGCAAGTAGCACTGATTCAAACTGGAGAGTCAGGTCATTTTGATTATATGCAATAGCGCAGAATGGATGACAGCAAATCAGAGCTTATCTTACACTATAAATGTTCGAAACAGACTGCCTCATAAAGTTAAAATTACCTAACCCCCAGGAGCCAAGACTCATTAAAGTGGATCATACATATTTTGATTACTGACATTTTAAAGCTAACTCTTTAAGCAAGCTTTTGAACATCTCTCCTAATATCTTTTTACATGGTTCGATATCAAATTTTGTCCAACAATATGCCTTGTAATATTTTATTATGAAGTGCTTCATCTCCTAATCAGACTTGAAACATTAACTCTGTTCCTCTCTCCACAGATGCTGCCAGAGCTGCTGAGTTTCTCCAGGGCATTCTGCTTTTACTTCAGATTTCCTGCATCTGCAGTATTTTGCTTTTATATAAATGCTTCTTGTCGTTTTGACAAAATAAACTAAAGGCCAATGTTTCCTGGCCCAGGATATGACCACCATTGAATTGTAGTGAAGATAGGTTACAAAGACACAAGCAACAAACTCTTGAATTTGCAAAGTCTGCAGATCACAGGTTGAAAGTAATTCTGGAGGCAGGGGTAAAAATTTACAATTTGTACAAAACTCAGGAGATATTAAACTTTAAAAAGCAGTTTATCGCTATATGGGTTGTCTTAAATATTTTGTTAATTTCTCTCTTAAGTTATACATTATCAATATGTGTGATAAGCAATTTTGTAGCCAAACAAGGGAACATTGCGTTACCCATCTGGAGAGTATTTAGGCTCCATGTAAACTGCACAAAATGCTTGCCGGTAAATCAGCATTGACTCTTTGTATAGCAGCAACAGGTCATGCATTTCCAGAGGTGAACCAAACCTTAGCTGCTCTTAATGTAACAGAAACTTGTGTCTTAATGTATCTTGTGCTTCTTTCCTCAGGCTCTCTTCATTGGAATTCAGCTCATTTCAACCCTAATTACATGTTCGCTAACTATAAACCATCTGATTTATATTCATTAACCAATACCAGACAGCAGTGGAGGTATAACTTTATTTTTGCGAGACATGCCCCCATCGACAGGTGGACTAAATTTCAAGTAATTACTGTGCTGTAATAGTTGTCCAGTACAAGTTCCCTGAGGGCGTTTTCCCAGTAAATAATTCTGTTTCTGATGTCCTAACTGATATTTCAGGGCCATGTACAGCTTACAAATAACCAAAACTACTTCAGTGAACCTCCTGCATTATAAGTATCCAACAATGTTTGGTACAATAAAAGCATTTTTAAAAAATCTATTAACCATGTATAGCCCATTTGTTTCAGGATAACATTTTGCTACTCTGTCAGACATTTTTGTAAGATCCTTATTTTAATGAAGTTGCCTCATTTACTAACCACCTCTGTTACAGGACTACTAATTAATTATCCATTCCTTCATTCATTGGTGCAGCCAATAAACATGTTAAGATTAGAGAAGTCAGCACAGAAATAGTTTGTTGCATGACACCAATTGCATCTCCTTCATTCTTTGTGGTGAGATAGAAGCTACACAGAGAATTGACTGAAAATGTATTTTGTTGTGTTTATACTACTGCACTTGTTGAAAAGGACAATTGTGGTCACCACACTCCTTCAGCACAGCAAGACCTGGACTGTGTATGCAACACTTAGGAACTTTAGAGAAATTGCACCAGCAGTCATGATCTTTTTCAGATTTAATCAAAGGACCATCAGGTTTTTTAAAAATCTATTTCCTTCTTGAAGCAAAGTTTACAGTAATTCAGGTAAAAATCCTACAAAACCAACATCTCTGTACTGGACATTTGTTTCTGTCTCTCTCACCAAGGTTCTGGGGAGGGTCAGGAGAATGCTCCCACAATACTCCACAGGTGACTTGACTGCACCCGCATTGCCTTTAAGAGCTGGGATGAACTTGCTACAAATCACTCAGAAAGGAGACAACTGTCCCAACAAGTTTCATCATGCATCGCATCTAAAGACCTGAAAAATGAGACAGCAATGACAGTGAAGAAAACAATTCCTGAACTTAGGATCCGATTACATCATCACCCAAGAAGACAAGGATACTCAGTTCTGTTGATGAGTCTGTTCACATGTAGATCCACCGTAGAAACTCAAAACACTGAGTAGACCCCATCCTCAAATTGAGGGACAGCCAAAAATAATTGTTTGTAAAAGAAAAGAAATAATTGCACTTCGGTCAAATCTTCACAGCCTCAGGACAACTTAGAACACTTTACAACCAATTAAGTACTTTAAAGCCAACTGGGAGGTAATAGTTTAATGGTATCATCTTGAGGTTATTAATCCAGAGATCCAGGAAATGTTTGGATACTTGAATCGTGCCATTGTCTATTCTGTGATTCTCTACAGGGCCTATGTTCACTTTTACTGCTATCTTCCTTTATATGTATTTAAAATGTTCTATTCTTTATTACATCAGGAGTGGGACCTTTCCACTCCCTGGAAACAAGATAGATTGTCATGTCTGAATAGCGACCTAGCAGAGATCTGCTAATTCCATACAAACTCGGGGAACCAAACATTACCAAGAAAGCATGCTTCCATTTCATATCAAGGAAGCCTTTTTGACTGAAAATGGATTCAAACAAATCCAATCAAGCACCTCCAACCGTGATCACTACCAGCGGTTCTTAAAGATAATGTCGCATGCCAGTGAAGCAATTATATGTTTGCACAGCTATGTAATATGTTGTCACCATGGACATTGACCCAAACATGACATTGGTTTACTGAAACAGAAATTGCTGCAAAAGCTTAAGTGGTCTGGCAGCATCTGTGGAGACTATTTCCAGAGATTCTCCACATGCTGAGCTTTTCCAGCAACTTCTGCTTTTGTTTCTGATTTACAGCACTCGCAGTTCTTTCGGTTTTTGTTTAGGACATTGGTTTACCCTGAATGCAGCTACTGTTAGACCCACTGTGTTCAGATTTATCTAATCTATATACAGATTAAGCAGCAGTCATAGAGTCATGGAGTCATAGAGCTGTATAGCATGGAAACCCTTGGGTTCAACCGTCCATGCTGACCAGATATCCTAAATAAATCTAGTCCCATTTATTAGCATTTCGCCCATATCCCTCAAAACCCTTCCTACTCATACAGCAATCCAGACGCCTTTTAAATGTTGTAATTGTACCAGCCTCCACCACTCCCTCTGGCAGCTCATTCCATACACATTTAAATGATAATGGTGGTTACCTTTAGCAAAGAAATGAATTATGCTGTGTAATGACCAAAAACTCTCAAAAGAATATAATGCTCCCTTACAAAATAAAAAGCAAGAATAAATAAAATGTAAATGAAAAGGAAGCAGAAGCCAATGGGTTATCCGTTTGTATTTCTAGCTTTTTGTAATCGATTATGCAAAACATTCTTTTATTTCTGTTTGGAGTTGAGAATGGAAAAAACAGTATCCATGAGTGATTTATTGCAGTACAGTTATGATCAGAGCAGGATTACATTGTAATAGTACACAAGTGCATTTCCCATTAGAAAGAGTCATTTGCATTATAAATTTAGAGCGATAAAATCATGTTCAGTTCCTTCAGGATCATATTACATAGAATCCACTAATATTCCCTTGGCACTAACTTTTCAACAGGTTGTTAGTTTCTCCATCCTGACTGGAGGTATTTCCTCCTGTGTGGCCACAGTTATGCTATTCTCTTGCCCCTCTGTCTCAGATTGAGCTGGTCTGTCCTTCCAATTTTTTTTATGTTTTCAGCCTCTGATTTCTATTCTATTTAATTCCTTTCCTCTACTTTTCTTGGCATTATCATCATGCAAGTCCTGCTCACTTTTTAAAATATTTTTCTCCTGGGGTACCTTGGTCTTTTTTTTCACTTGTTAGTAGGGTAGCCACAATGAAGGCAGTGTATGGTTAACCTGCTGTGGACCCAGTTTAAGAACGCTTGGAGCCTTTAGCGCTACCAGCATTCAGGCAGCTTCCAAACCTGTTTCACTTCTGCTGAATACAGTTCCTCCCTTGATCCAACAAGACAGAAATATGCAAATGATAAAATGAATAATGTCTACATGCTGCATATATGATAATATACAACACTCAAAATTTCTCATTCTGTTACATCACAAAAAGATAAAATAACTATATTTGTATTGCGTGCTGGGTGTTAACCAACATTTGCCTGAATCCCTGGACCTGTTTCATCAATGGTTAGATGCTTCTCCATCAGTTGCAAGGTTGAGTCCAAACGGCACCATGATAAATATTTAGGTACATCTAAAAATAGACATAATATTAGTTTCTTTATTAGGAGATCTGGTTGTAGCTTGAGACTGTGTCTAAGTAAAAAGAACTTGCATTTCTATAATGTTTGTCATGACCTCCAATGAAGGACCTTTGAAGTGTCATCAATGTAATAAACAATTCTTTCTATTTTCATTTTGCTAAGATTTTTTTTAAGTTTTCTTTTAATATGTTTCTCTAGTTTGACCTTATACACAGGTTCATTATATGTTGAATATCTTGCCTTCGACCCCATACTTTGTGTTACCATTTCTTAGGGAGCCTTGAACAGGGGCAGATAAAGGTGCAATATGTAAAATGAAGTGATACTCTTCCCTTGACCAGTTTGCTGGTGGAAAGTATGTCTCTCTTATCAATGTCCATTGCCTTTTGGCAAACTGCTCTCCAGGTCTTTCAACTTGATGACGTGCATATAGCCAGAGACTGCACAGGGGCTATAATATGATGTACTTTGCAGATTTGTCTTGCTTCATGGTACAACCAAGAGGTCTATTTGATTTTTCGTTATGTTTATGTTCATATTATTTGACATTGATGAGCATGTGAGCCTCATAAGAATTAGTGTCCATCCCTTCAAATATCCTGTAAGACATCTATTATATAGAATTTCACAGCACAGAGAAGGCTCAGCCCATGGTGTCTGTGCCATCTCTCATCAAAAGAATCCAAACCTCTTGTCTTTCCCTGTAGCAACTTTCTCTCTTCAGTCAAATATCTAATTCATTTCAACCACGTTCTCACACAACGTACATCAAATCGTAGCCATTTGTTACAAACCTTCCTTGTGTTGCTCTTGTTTCTTCAATCAGTGTCTTTCGGGTTTGAAATCCTTCCACTACCGGGAACAGGTTTTCCCTATTAACTCTGTGCAGGTGCTTCACAACTCTGAACACTCTGAATCTCCTCTCCACTTTCTCTTCTACAAGAAAACAACACCATCTTCTCTAATCCATCCAACTAAGTAAAATACATCAACCTGGAATTATTTTCATTCCATTCTAATGTCTTCACTTCTTTCCTAATGTATGTTGAATACAATAAACCAGTTGAGAACAATCTAGAATTTCACACAGGTTCCTTGCCTTTTTACTCTAACATTATCAAAGACATTCTAGTATTTCTGCCATTCTTCAAGAAATTATTTAACCAAGAATGGGTTTGTGGTACTTTCTCTGTCTAGCAGATCCGGAGGCAAACGTTTCCACCTCTCACTAGCACTTGCTTATCACTGTATGAAAGAAATAAAACTAATAACAGTTAATTTAAAAATCTTATACATTCAATTTTGACTTTGGAACGAAAGAAAGGTTACCTTTCACACTCAAACTTCTACAGTGCTCAGACAAGCTTTTTGCATACGTATGGGTGGTCTGCATGTAATCTATCTGCATGAAGTTGAGGGAACAGATCATTTACCAACCTTCCTTCTTTATACTGTTAGGACTAACATGGCAGACCAACATTCAAATCATTTCCATCGTGGATTTGGGATTGTCACTATTTAACGTGCTGGAGTTACCTTACCCGTACTGATTTCCCTTCCAATAATACACATAAATCATCTTAAACTGTTGTAATTTTTTTCATAATAAATTGTGGTTTGACATTTGTATTAAGATATCTATGCCACTTTGTATGTGGATGATAGCCAAATGGAGTTACTTTGTTAAATGATTAACTCCAAAATAGATACCTGGAATAACTCTTGTGAGGCAGCATGAAATTTCAAACATTTAGCCTTTGGGTTTAATCTCTAGTAATTCTGCTGTATATTAAAAGAAAATCACTGGAGGTGCCTTTACTTTAAAATTGTAAAAGGAGTTCAGAACACTAGGAGACAAAAAGTTTGCTTTCAGGACATCAGAATAGAATTTGAAAGAATTAAGCCAAAACTGAATTCAATCCTCTACATATTAATACATTGTTTGTCTAAAGTGGGGGAGTCAGGTCACGAGCAGACATAATTGTACACTCAGTGGAACGATCGTATTTTGTTGTGTTAGCTTCTTGTAAACTCAGGTTATTTTTGAAAATATCATACTAATTCATGGTGCTGTAGCTCAGTCACTGATACTCTCACCTCTGGTTATAAGGTTGTGTATTTAAGTTCTGCTCCAGGGTTGGATCACAAAAATTATGCTGACACTCCAGTGCAACAATGAGGAAGTTCTGCACAGCTGAGATGCAGTCTTTTGGCTGAGATGTAAAATTGAGAACTTGTGTGCCCTGCAAAGTGAATATATAAAAATCCATTGTACTATTTTGGAAGAAGAGCCGGGGCCCTGGCGTACTGGTCAATAATTACCCCCACCACCACCCCACCCCACCCCCCAAGTCAATAGCACCCCAGCAGATTATCTGCTCATTACCGTGTTGCTATGTATAGGAGCTTTCCTGTATTAAAACAGTGACTACTTCAAAAGCACTTTATTGCCTTTAAGACATACTGGAATATCCTGTGGTTATGAAAAAAATGTTATCTAGTAATGAAAGTCTTTATTTTCTATACTTCACCTTATTGTAGAATGATCAATTCTAAACTGTACTTTAGGCTTGATTAAAATAGGTCATCGTTGTCAGTTCATCAAATTGAGATATTTTCAGAATTGGCCCCAAATATCCATAGACTGACTTCTCCAAGCTGTACTGTCAGTGACTCCCACTGCTGAGGACACCGAAGGAATCTTTGATGCTCATGCCACTATCGGTATCACGTAAAACTACTAGGGAGGGGTTGATGCATTTCCAGCCATTCATAGGCCAGCCAACACTAGAGGGGAGACCATTTCTTTTGGTAGCTTTATATCAGAGGGCCAGTATTCATGACTCAGAGAGTGGTAATGGCGTGGAATGCCCTACCTGCTAATGTAGTTAACGAAGCCACATTAGGGAGATTTAAACAATCCTTGGATGAGCACATGGATGATGATGGGATAGTGTAGGGGGAACAAGCTGAGAATAGTTCATGGGTCGGCACAACATCGAGGGCCATCGAGGCAGGAATTATTCGGGTACAGATTGGAATCCAGGCCTCATATCAACTGGACAAGTGCCTGCAATCCTGAGTAATCCCAGCATAGCAGACACTGAAAAGAAGGGAGTCTGAATACAGGCAAGTTCACTGCTGTAGCACTGTCCTTTCGGATACGTATGTCATGTTTGGGGTGGATGATCAACACAGGCCTCAGCAGGAGATTAGGACCTGAAATATACTGTCTAATCTGACTGTTTACACCCACATCCTGTTCACTCAGTGTGACACACTCCTGATAAACTCACATCTGGATTATCATTGAATGATTATATTGTCACTTGCAGTTTACAGGGAATAATACAGTAAAGTACAGTGAAAAGCCTCAATTGCTGCCACAAATCCAGGACCATTTTGAATAGTTTAAAAATAAACAGGCTAAAAATATATAACTGATAAGGCTATTCTGGACCTTCAAGGTATTGATCAAATTATATAGGATGAAAAGTTAAGCTAACTTTTACAATTTTTGCCAACAAAGAGAACTAATGATCTATACAGGTTGTTTTGCTATAATGTCTGTTTCATTAATGCGAATTCGCTGTAACACGATTGGTGAATTGAGGGCACTGTTTCTAAAGTGCCAACTTTTAAAGTGTGTGGTGGTTATTACGCGATTCCGGCCCCATTAGTTTAAATAGTGCTGCTCTTATGCGATTTTCTTCTAACCAGAATTGCAAGAGAACTGAACTACCCCGTTATAGCAGAACCGATTATAGTTAAGTAAAGGAAAAGAAAGTCTTCAAATATATTTCAACACGTTCCTGGGAAATATCTTAAAGTGTTTCACCAACAATTAAAAAACATTAAATGCAATGCCACAGCTGTCTTGCACACAGCCAGATCCTCCAAAGGATGAATGACCAGTTCAATTCTTTTTCAACTGTGCCAAAGACAGGTGAATGGTGGACGACGGGATCTTCTCACTTTCTTGCAGAAGCTCCTATTGCCTGATCTCAAAGGAGTATTTAGGTAGTGTTTTCCCAAACTTTCATTGGAGGGAGGAGGAAGAAAAATTACAAATAAAACCAGGAAATATCAAAAAATACTCACAAGGTCAGGCAGCATTTGTGCTGAGGGAAGGAAATAATGGACCAGAGTTTTGCAACTGAGGAAGGTAGTTCAAGATGGGAAGCTTCCCGAGTCAGCAGATCTGATTCAAAATAAAGGGCTCCATAACAAGCAGTTTTTTACTCCTGGGAGGCCAGGGTAAGATTAAACTGCAGAGGCAATTCTGAAGCAGACATTTAGATGGTTGAGTTCCAAGGCAGGCTAGTTAGTAGACCTGCCACCGTTCTCTGAGATTTCAGTACAGTTTTATAAAAGATTATTAAGCTCTATAGCCCCTTTCTCTCATCCTCATTTATCCCTCCATGTCATCTGCATGCCACCTCATATCTACATGCCAACACTATTCTACCAAATGCCCCCATTTCACCTCAAAAGCAATTCCCCAATTATCTTCTATAGGCAGACCTCAGGAGAAGAAAAAACATACTTCTCATGATCTAAGAGAGCTAATACTCATACTTGTGATATAGGATAAAGAAACTCACATTCATGAAACCCATTCAAACAGTTTAGATCCCCTTTCATAGTCAATCTATCATAAATCCAAACAAACTTCTATTCAGTAATCACATCAGAGACAGCTAATCATTTTATAGCTTCTTAAAACAATCAATCAAAATTTAAATCCAGCCATTCTGCTATGATAAGTAGTTCTGGACTTTGTGAAATTCAGCCTCATACTCAGGATGAGTGCAGCTGTAATACAGCCTTTGTAAAATGTCAACAGTGAAGTCTCTTCACACCACAAGAACATGTAGTAACTTCAGAAGTTACACCAGATAACCTGCCCATTAATGTACTTCAGCAGCATGTATTTTTAAAAATCTAATTGATAGATTTAAACTGCAGCTTTTTTTTCCCATTTTAAAGGATTGTTGATTTAAATAGCTACAAATCACTTTAAACAGACCTTAACTGGCCTTCAAAGAAGAACTCACACTTCAGTAATTCTCATCCCATCTCAAAAGCATACACACGTACAACAAACAAGTATTAAGCATAAATTTTGTTAAATTCATTCATGGAATGTGGGCATCACTGACTAGGTCAGTATTTATTGCCCATCCTCAATTGTCTAGGGACAGTTAAGAGTCATAGTCATACAGCATGGAAACAGACTCTTTCGTTCAACTAGTCCATGCCAGCCATGTTCCCAAACTAAGCTATGCCCACCTACCTTCATTTGGCCCATATCCCGCAAAACCTTTCCAACTCATGTATTTATACAAATGTCTTTTAAATGTTGTAACTGTACCTCCATCCATCACTTCTTCTGGCAGTTCATTCCACACACTAACCACTCACTATGTAAAAAAAAAACTTTCATGTCTTTTTAAATCTTTCTCCTCTCACCTTAAAACTATGCCCCTAGTTTTGAAACCTCCACCCTAGAGGAATGACACCCGCCACTCACCTAATCTATACCCCTTATGATTTTATAAATCTCTATAAGGTCACTCCTCAACCTCTTAGGCTCCAGTGAGAAAATCCCCAGGTTATTTTTATAACTCAAACCCTTCATTCCTGGCAACACCCTGGTAAATCTTCTCTTAACCCTCTCCAGTTTATAACATTCTTCCTCCAATGGGGCAACCAGAATTGCACACAGTACTCCAGAAGAGATCTAACCTAGTTCCTGGACAACGTCAACATGAATTCCCAACTCCTGTATTCAAAGGTCTGAGCAATGAAGGCAAGCATGCTAAAGCCTTCTTAACCACCCTACCTATACGTGACAGAAACTTCAAAGAATTATATACCTAAGTACCTAGGTCTCTCTGTTCTACAACACTTACAGGGCCCTACAATTAATTTGTATAAGTCCTGCCCTTGTTTGTTTTACCAAAATACAATACCTTGCATTTCTCCAAATAAAATTCCACCTGCCACTCCTCAGTCCATTGATCCAATTGATCAAGATCTCTTTGTTATGTTATATAACCTTCTCCACTGCCCACTATACCATCAATTTTGATGTCATCTGCAAATTTACTAATCATGTCTCTCATACAAATTATTTATATAAATGACAAACAAAAGTGGACCCAGTACCAGCCACTGTGGAATACCGCTGGTCACAGGATTTCAGTCCAAAATACAGCCCTCCACCGCCACACTCCACTTCCTATTGTAAAGTCAATTTTGTATCCAACTGGCAAGATCGCCCTGCATCCCATGTGATCTAATTTTATTAATTAGTCTATCATGCAGAACCTTATGAAAGGCTTTACTTAAGTCCAAGTAAACAATGTCCACCATTCTGCCCTCATCAATTTTTTTGGTTACTTCCTCACAAAACTCAATCATGTTTGTGAGACACGATTTCCCTTGCACAAAGCCATACTGACTATCCCTATTAATTCCTTGCCTCTCCTTGCACTTCCTTGCACTTAAGTCTTATCCAACAGTCACATTTAAGCCAGAGCAGGGGAGGATGGCAGATTTCCTTCCCTAAAGGATATTAATGAACAAGACAGGTGTTTTATGACAATTGACAGTGGTTAGATGGACACCATTAGGCTAATTTTTATTTAAAGTTTTACTGAATTCAAATTGTCACCATCTGCCACGATGGAATTCAAGACTGTGTCCCCAGAACATTCTGAATTGATAGTTCTTTGACATAGCCATTACACCACTGCCTTCCTTTGAATCCTGAAGATGATCATGCTTTTTTCCATCACCAAACAACGTGTGGTATTTTTTCATCTATTAACCATCACCTGTAAATCGCCCATCTCTCTAATTGAATAATTTAAAGCCTGTTAACGGTAATACAAACCATCGAAAGTGAGGGAGAAGTAGGGAAAGAGGGAGGAGGCTAAATCAAGATGGAATTGGAAGGGGAGATAAAACACTCCATCCCCTATGGTGCCCTAAGGCATCGTGAGTATTGGTGGACACCACAGGCTCCACCTCCAAAGACACCCAGACATGAATGTAACGATTATATTTTAAGCAATTTTGGTTCACTCATTTCAGCCTCAAGAACATTTTAGAGTCACAGAACTGGACAGCACGGAAACAGACCTTTGAGTCCAAGTTGACCATGCCGACCAGACATCCTAAATTAATCTCGCCCCTTTTGCCAGCATTTAGCTCATGTTTCTCTAAACCCTTTCCTATTCATGTACCCATCCAGATATCTTATAAATGTTGGATTTTTACCAGCCTCCACCACTTCCTCTGAAAATCCATACACACACCACCCTCTGCTTGAAAAAGTTGACCCTTAAGTCCCTTTTAAATCTTTCCCCTCTCACCAGTAACAAAGAGGGAGGTTCATGTCAAGCACTTCATGTCTATTGTGTGGCCCATTGCTGATTGCCAAATGCTTCTTATGTTTTGATGATGCCTGAGCTCTCGGTATAAACACACAGTATTGTGCTAACTGATGAAAGACCAAGAGAACATACTCCAATTAACTGTTGCAGCTTAAAGTACATGGGAATTGTCCAATAACTGCAGCTGCAGAGAGACTGCTTTTATTGATTAAAGAGTTAAACACTCTGGAAGCAATCTGTTTCTTATTCTTCAATCACTGGCTTTGATTAAAGCACTGTGCCATTAACCTGCTCCTGCTGCCAGCAACCTTACAGAGAAGACATAAATATTTTGTTGATAAAACATATTAAAATAGAGATTAGCATCAATTGCAAGAAGGTGGCTACCTAACAGAGAGGCCATTTCAAGTGACCTTTTGCAAATGGTCAATCTACCATATAAAGGGCACTGGCATCTACCAGAATCTATCACTTGCACTTTTCATACTAATCTGAGCTATACCAGCAAACAATATAAACTAGTTATCTGGAGACATTAATATTAGATTGTATACATTTGCCTCTGACTTACTAATAGCCTAATGTTTAAAATCAGGGCTTGCTTCAGCTCTGTGAGCCATTTTAATCCACATGCCACTCTTAGGAAGATTTCCCTTCTTTCATACTCCTTTGCTTTTGTTCCCACAAGTCAACCTTTCCTCCTTTTCTTTGTACTCAGAGATGCAAAGCCTTACAAGATTCGGGTCAAGGGTGGTCTGTCACTGTGCCAAAGGAAAGCCTTAATCCATCCCATTCGGTATAACAAACAGTCAAGCAGGGTTTTGCTTTTCACTTGGATTAGACAGCACAGCCTGTGCAAACTTCTCCTGCAGAGATGATGGCAGCTGTTTGTACATTCATGTTACCAATCTCTCTCTCTCTCTCTCACTCACTGCCACATGCATTTTGATGTTTTAACTGCTTGAAACCTGATTTACAATTTTTAGACAGTCCTTCGATGACTTTGTTGAGTGTGCCTTGATGCAGTTCTCTATTGACCTAATTTGCAGGAGTCTACTGCAGAATTTACAATCCATCTCTAATGCTATCATGATATGTCTATTATTCTGTGTTATGACTGTCCAACTAATCCATACCCTAAATTAACCAAGTCCTTTTTGCCAGCATTAGGTCCACATCCTTCGAAACTCTTACTATTCATATACCCATTTAGATGCCTTTTAAATGCTGTAATTGTACCAGCCTCCACCACTTCCTCTGGCAGCTCATTCCATAACACACCACATTCTGCGTGAATAAAATTGTATAAACTTCTATACAGATTTCTGCAAATCTCCCCACGATAATTTGCTGTTGACGTTAGAGGCATTTTATTGTATAATTGTATATTCTGACTCGGTAGATGCAGAATCAAGTATAATGCACATGGACAATTAGGTTTTGCATACAATTTGTACAGTTTGCATTATTAGTGGAGTGTGGATGTCACGCATGCCAACATTTTCATCATATTTCTTTCTCTTGCTGTCACTTTAAATCCTGTATTTGGAAAGCAATGCTGAATAGAGGAGACTGTATAGCAGATGACCAACAGTTGAAGTACCAACTTCAACTGACATTCAGACTTCCCCAGCCTCATTGGATTAGGTTAACAGATTCCCAGCTGGGATCCCAGATTGTGTGGCGCATAGCAGTGAAAAGGTCTGTCAAGAGGGGAGCAATAAAGTTGGCAAGCCCTTTACTAGCTTGCAGCCTCACGTGACCTTGGACGTATCCACAGTCTATGCAATCAATCCATCCCCTCCCCCATCCAGATTTGCAAAAGAAACAGGATGAGGTGAGGAGCATATTAACTCTTTAAGTGACCCGTTATCAATAAATGATATATAGTGGATTGTGCCAAAATACAGAAATTAATCAGCTCTTTGGAAAACCTCACCAGAATTAAGAGTGTTAAAAAATTTGGAACTGAGAAAGGCAATTGCCGCGCTGAGCTAACATTTTCCAAAGTGTAACTTCAATTTTAAGAGTGTCCCATGTTTTAATTACGGCAGGTTGAGGATTACAAGGAACATTGTACCAATGTGCCGGGGGAAGCTCAAAAGTCTCTGGTCAAGACAAATAAAGATGTGGGTAGAACTTAGCTAAGGGCAAGACAAGAGATTAAACTGAAGCTGGAGGGTAATGGAGAGAAGCTAAATAGTAATTGAGGGAGTGTGCACTGCCAAGACCTAAAGGAGGGTCACAAAGAATGTGCTGACCAGAGAATGCTGTGCAATGGGTTCACAGTTCATCTCAGAGGCTCAGGTCAAACCAAGACTTCTGCTGGTTATGGTGCAACAGAGCAGGAACTGTCAGTTTGTGGCTCAGGAGGAGGCAGGCAGTGGCCTGAACCAACAGAGGTTCATGCAGCACAGATGCTGGCCACAGGGGCCTGGTCTGCAGTCACACAAAGGCAGGCAGTGCAGCTAACTGCAAATGTCAGAGAGGCAGTGACAAAAATGGCTGTGGATATCGTGGACTGCTATCACTCCCATATGCCAGCTCCTCCAGGAAGACCTGTGCCCATGATGGGTGGAAAACAATCCAAAGCTGGCACATGGAAGATCACTGTGGCACTCAACCAATGGCTCCTTCCAAGCATCCATTAGTGAAAGTGTGGGATACCACAGTCAGCTATTCACGAATATTGCAGCAATATTAAGAAAGTGAGCAATACCCTGTGCCAACAGTAAATGATTTTGCTTCATAACAGACTCTGAGTGCCAGGCTGTGTGATTCACTTGGAATCACTGGATTTCCACAAGTACAAGAGTCAATAGACTGCACACACGTAGCAATGAGAGCTCATTTGTGCCACAAGTGTTTGTTCATATTCACCTATCACAGGCTTGACTTGTTGGTAATGAGGGATATCCACAGAGAGAGCTGGCTAATGATACAACAGCAGAACCCTCTAAGTGCATCCGAGGAGTGGTATAGTTCCACCCACAAGTGCTATTAGACTGATAGAAATAAGAATCTGCTGCTCCACTCTCTCAGCTAGAAGACTGCGTACTCACCAGTGAGAATGTCCAGGATTGTTGTGCACTGCTAGGCTCTGCAGTACCTCACTCAGCAAAAGGACAAGAGATGATGAGGACAAAGGGGAAGATGGTGCTGGTTATGGATGATGTGGATGTAGCAATATATGCCAGTGCAATGGAGTGACATGAGAAATCAGCCGATGACAATCTCATCACTGCCACAGCCACAGCTGAGTGAGGCACTGCTGCAACTCAATGCCCCTGCAGATTTCAAACCTCTGGTAGGTGGGAGTTCAGGGTTGTTGGATGTGTACTTTGCCTTTAAGAGAGTTCACCTTTAAGGATTCTATGTACTATGTGTATACAGTGTTGCAATTCTACCTACCAACTGTGCGTCTGTAAACTGCACACACAGAAATCAGTTCATTTGGTGTAATGCCTACTTCATAATTTATAATGTGTTTTGCTGTTTTAAATAACCTAACCCACAGAGTTAATCAATCCCTGATGAGTGATTGATTATTAGACATTTGTCATGAACCTGATACAGGACATCCGCACAGGCACAGACATCTCATTTCATTGTATCGTACTGTTGCTTTGGTGGCTACTCTGAAGTTGATGGTTTCACCTTTAATTGATATTATGATCCCATTTGTGCACCAGTGTGAAATACTACAGATCCTACTGGCACTAAACGTGCTACTTCGCCAAAATTGTGGTATTGGTGTCCGCAGGACTAGAACAGTTATCTATATAACACTCCATACTCCTGCCATCTACAAGGAAAATTGTTGCAGGCCTTTGGCACAAGTATATGCATCAATATTAGAAGGCACATGCGCTGGTAATTTAGTAGGAAGTTACATATCTCACTAATGTAATCTCCAAATCAGGGTAATGGCTTGCAAAGGATCACCAAGTCACCAGTAAAGACATAGACGCTGCTTAGACAGCAGCCTCAGACGAATAAAAATCAGTTGAACGCTATCTATTGGGTTGGTAGCTACATTCCAGGTCCACAACTTTACAAGTGAAACCTACGCATGTTAGGATTGTCGTGCATTCCACTACTGATGGATGGGACACAACAATTTGCATATCCATCGGCCAACATCATCAGAAACTGATTGGGAACAAAGTGCAATGTACCTAAGTGCACGTCACCATTGCAGCAATGTTATGTAAAATCAGTATATGAATCAGGTGGAATTAAACATAGACTTACAAGTCTGTTTCATCTATGCAGTGAATAGACACTCCTGTGCCTTTATGACTAATTAATCTTTCAGTTCATAAGTCTCTGCCTCGGAGCCCAAGATATCCAAAGCTGAGGTGGACACAGCATACTAACTAGGCTAAAGTGAGTACTGCAGATGCTGGAGATTAAAGTAAGAGTGTAGTGCTGGAAAAGAACAGCAGGTCAGGCAGTATCCGAGGAGCAGGAGAGTCGATGTTTCAGGCTAAAGCCCTTCATCAGGAATTGCTAATCGACATGCTAACTGCTACATCATATTGCTGGAGATTAGCTTGACAGCTGACTTTATGCAGTCGAAGGCCCCGTGGGGCTCTGGCCTGCTAAGGATCATCTGCACAGCTTGTAGGCCCTTCCTTGGCCTGATCTGTTATAGACAACAGGCTCAATGGTAGAGGGGAAATGGAATGGAAATACACCCATGAGTGCCATGGGATGAAGCTTCTGGGCTGCCAAGCTGACATTCTCCTTCCTTTTGGTGCATGGTCCCCTCCCCTTTGGTCCATGGCTCAGTGAGAGAAACAGGCAACCAGGAGCGAGGTTGAGGTGGTGCCTTGAGCTCTCTTGCCCAGCCACTGCTGCACTGCATTACATGAGGGAGGGCAGGTCTAAAATTCAGATCTGACAATCACTGAGTGTTCTGCTGCAGTGGGTTTCCACAGTGATCACCACCCTTTCCAGGGACTCACACACACACTTCCATGCAGCAGTCAGAAAGAACATGGATTGACACCTCCTTTCTATTGAGGTCTGATTATGGCAGCTCTGCAGAGCACTGGCCTGCCACTCACTGCATCTCCAGCGAGTCTCTTTTAGATGAATGCAGAGGCATGTCATTCACAAGGGGCTGGTCTCCTGCAGTCCTCATGGTGTCAGAGTCCTCATGCAATGATAGCCTCCATCAGCTGAAGGTACGTGAATTCAGTATTCACCAGATTACCACCTCGAGCGTAATCTAGAATGCATATTGGTGTTATGAACTGGACCAAACGCCCTCAAAAAAGTATTAAGATGGGCAGCACAGTGGCTCAGTGGTTAGCACTGCCACCTGACTGCACCAGGGACCTGGGTTTGATTCCAGCCTCAGGCGACTGTCTGTGTGGAGTTTGCTCATTCTCCCCGTGTCTGTGTGGGTTTGCTCCGGTTTCCTCCCACAATCCAAAGATGTGCAGGTTAGGTGGATTGGCCATGGGAAATTGCCGATAGTGTCCAGGAATGTGTGGATTAGGTGTATTAGTCAGAGCTAAATGTAGAGCACTAGGTTAGGGGAATGGGTCTGGGTGGGCTGATCTTTAGAGGGTTGGTGTGGACTTGTTGGGCTAAAGGGCCTGTTTCCACACTGTAGGGATTCTATGAAGGTAGGCTAGATCCCAACTTTTCCTTATTTTTAAAGGCAAGTGTATGGCATTGTGTTCCGGATGCAATTCAATTGGTCAAACATTCAACTTTCAGCAAAACACACTTTATTTTTACAGGCAACAGAAAGAAGAATTGGAATAACTCAATCAGAAAAGATTTACAAGGATGTTGTCAGGGCTGGAGGTCTTGAGCTGTAGGGAGAGGCTGAACAGGCTGGGGCTGTTTTCCCTGGAGGGTCGGAGGCTGAGGGGTGACCTGAAACAGGTTTATAAAATCATGAGGGGCATGGATAGGGTAAATAGACAAAGTCTTTTCCCTGGGATGGGGGAGTCCAGAACTAGAGGACATAGGTATATGGTGAGAGGGGAACGATTTAAAAGGGGCAACTTTTCCATGCAGACGATAGTGTCTGTATGGAATGAGCTGCCAGAGGAACTGGTGGAGGCTGATACAATTACAACATTTAAAAGGCATCTGGATGGGTATAGGAATAGAGAGGGTTTAGAGGGATATGGGCCAAGTGATGGCAAATGGGGCTAGATTAACTTAGAATATCTGGTCAGCATGGACAAGTTGGACCAAAGGGTCTGTTTCTGTGCTATACATCTTTATTACTCTATTTCTCTAACTTAACTCCATTGAAAAACTTAACCGAATAATCGATTATTTAGCTACTAAACAGCTACTGTTCCAGTACAGCAACCAGTACATCCCATAAAAATACCTTTGACAAAGGCAAATTCAGTAAAATGGATTGTCACACATTAACTTCACCAGTCCAGGAGGAAAGAACATCAAGAGAAAACTCCAAACGATAGAGAGAGAAAAGTCAAGCACTTTTGCTGTAGCAATGAGAGATGCATAGCACTCCAAACTTTAAGGGCTACTGAAAGTTGAACTAAAATCCTGGTTCAGTGGGAGCTTGACCCTCACCCACTCAAGCTGCTTCTATTGTCCCAACATTAAAAAAACCCAAGGGCTCATAAGCTGTTTACTTTATTGGCTTGGAACAGACCATGCTTGACCAGATTCCTGAAGAAGGGCTAATGCCCGAAACGTCGATTCTCCTGTTCCCTAGATGCTGCCTGACCTGCTGCGCTTTTCCAGCAACACATTTCCATCTCTGATCTCCAGCATCTGCAGACCTCACTTTCTCCCCATGCTTGACCACTGTCTCAATATGTCTTCAGGAAAATAACAAGGACAAAATAGACTTCTTAAAGCCATAGTATTGTCACACTGACTGTGGTGGAAACCTTGGTCCTGATGGAGAAAGCTATTAGTAACAGTTTGGATCATTCTGAGACAGGAGGAAAGTTCCTGGATCCAGAAGAATATTAAGGCACTGCATCCTCTGAATGTTAGGTTCATCTTTCAAGACATGGTGTCTGAGCTGGGGTAGTCCTGGGACCTGAGCTGGGGGTAGTCCTAGGGCCTGAGATGGGGGCAGTCCTGGGGCCTGAGATGGGGTGGGGCCTGAGATGGGAGTAGGCCTGGGGCCCGAGCTGGGGTAGTCCTGGGGCCTGACCTGGTAGTCCTGGGGCTTGAGCTGGGAGAATCCTGGTGCCTGATTTGGGGGTACACCTGGGGCCTGAGATGGGGGTAGTCCTGGGGCCTGAGTTGGGGTAGTCCTGGGTCCTGAGGTGGGGTTAGTCCTGGGGCCTGAGATGGGGTAGTCCTGGGGCCTGAGATGGGGTAGTCCTGTGGCCTGACCAGGTAGTCCTGGTGCTTGAGCTGGGGGAATCCTGGTGCCTGAGATGGGTTAGTCCTGGGACCTGAGCTGGGGGTAGTCTTGGGGTCTGAGATGGGGGTAGTCCTGGTGGAAGCTTGTCTCCTCTTTTAAGGTTTCTGACTAGATGTAAGAATCTACAATGAAGCATAGAAAGCATGAACCAATGGTTATGCTCAATACCACTTCTCAATAATGGCAGTATCACAGGAGATTGGCATTAGAACCTATACAGGTACAATGAGCCAAATGACCCCTGCTGCAGTGAAATAATTCTGTGATTCCATGATTTAGTCATGTTTCAGGCATTATTCCTGTATGCCCATTTAGTAACAGCAGACTGGGAATTCTCTCTAGAAAGCTGGAAAAACTCATATCTTCACATCAGCGCAGGCTCTGTCTCTATACTTACTGGGGTCTCTATATTCAGTTGAGGTCTGGACTCTGACATTCAGAGCTCCTCTATCAATGTTGGAATGCTCCTGCAGATAATGAGCAATTTCTCCACGGGGCAAACCGAATGATTGAGTGTCATCCCAATGGGTGCTTGTATGTCTGTATAAACACTTGTGTCCTCACTTGTGTTCATTGGGAATGCTGAAATGTTTAAGGTCCCACACAAACTCAATGCGCTGTTGTTGTTGGGTCAGTTTTGTTCATTAGTCATGCATTTTATAAATGTGATTTATTGTGTGGCTGACATTGACAAGCCATGCGCACTTAGCGGGAGAATAAACGTTCCCCATCAAATCCAAGTACCTGATCTCCATTATGTTTTTCCAGGAAGTGGGCAACTAGAAAGTAGACACTTGCCTTCAGGGAGAAGAAAAAAGTCAGAGAAGGAATTAACTCAGACTGATGTAGCATATCATCTAGCAAACAACTTAACTGTATTGCTGGAAGGGACTTGTGTTATCTTATAGTATGCCTTCATCCTGTCTTTCTCTTTCTATTGGTTGCTCTCTCTTCATTTCTATCTTTGTTTTCCATGCCATTTGCCTTTGTTTTCAGAACACTGTAATTTGTAGGCCAGCCTCAGGATTCAATTGCCTCCTGACTTATATTCAGTAATGCAGTGACCTGAACAATAATAATAACCAACAAAAAAATTCGAGAACCTTAATAAACATTTTAAAAATACTCAGGGCACCTGGCAATGCAAGCTCCAGTCAGGTTGTGTTTCTATATCTGGGATCTTCTTGGGGGTTCCTTGCTGATCTTCAAATGCTGCAAATGGGTGACAGATGCTTAAATTTGAACTGAAAGGCAGAAGTGAATCATGATTGCTCAAAGTGAACAGACTCAGATGTTTCATATCTCCTGAATTTTAGTTGAACTTGGAGTGAGTAGCCAGCCTTAGTGAGATGCTTTCTGACAGAGGCACTGATTGATAAGAATCAGGTTAGCGTTTCTGCAAAAAGGTCCCAGTGTGAGCGGAGCCATCAGCAAGACACATTGCACAGAGGCAAATGAAAATACACAATGTGGTTAAATTTGAAAAGATGGGGATGGTTATAAAACTGATAGCTACATGCCCCACCCACTAGCCTACCATCCCCACATTAATTGCTGTCAGCAGAAAGTAAAATCGGATGGGGTGCAACTCAAACCTATCAGTTTTTCGCGGCACAATGCAAGTTGCACCTGACTATTTAAATCTCTGCACCAGACTTTCTCTTTGAAAATAACAGACATTTTACAAAAGAAATGCAGCTATTTCAAGATGAGCTGATAAATACCAGAGAGTTGTTCTTGTCTGCTCTGTGGAAAATTAACAACATATATTTTCGTCCAAAGGTGCTATTGATTTGTTGTATTGGATCTCATCAATTAATGCTGGGATCAAATATCACACGTTAAATGGAGGTCATGGAATCAGGCATACTTAACACTCATTTTCAGACTCATTTTTCAACAAGTTCATTTGGTTACTACAGTAGCCAATGTGGGCTATACCTGTTATAGTGAAATATTCCATAATGTTATAATTGCAATTTGTGTCTCCACTTTTCAGGACTTATTGAATGAGTCAGTCAATGCTCCCTCTTGTAATTAATGGTCTGGAAAGCTGATCACAGAAATTGGACATTAATTTGTGTCTTTACACCTGGACACTGCTTTTTATTGACAGAAAGATTAATTTCTGTCTCTGTGTTAAAGTAATTTATTAGTCCCGTGTGCCTCTAACCCTTTGCTCATTCCTTTCTGAATTTGCCGCATATCATGGTTATTAAATGTCTTGTACGTAGTCAAATTTTCTGTATACAAATTTTACCTCATGATTTCAAGTGATTTTTTTCCCTAATAATCTTTAAGTTGTTGATATTTATCAGTGAAATGGTCTAACATTTATAATAAGAATCCTTTATGTACAAGTCTTGTCATAACATTGTTGCAGAGCAATTTATTAGAGAAGTTAGTTTCAAAATTTCAGTTTATATTTTATCTATTCATATTTGATTTTTAAAATTCTACACTATTTGACAAATGTGTTATAAAAGTAAGCAGTTCTTGCCCATTACTATATACAGATTTTTTTTTCAATTTTGTAACAGAAGTAGATTTTAAAAATTCCCTTCTCTGCCATAAATCCTATTGGGACGAGTGCAACATCCAGGAATTAAGTAATTCTGTTACGTCATATCCTGATCTACACTTGGTGGTTTATTTTGACTTTGTGCTGTAGTGGTTGATAAAGAGTTGACTCTTAATTGCCCTCTGAAATGGTTTTACCAAGCCATTCACTTCAAGGGCAATTGGGGATGGGCAATAAAAGCTGGCCCTGCCAGTGATGTCAACAACCCATGAAAAACATAAGGAGGAAAAAAGCTTCACCCCGATTTTAGTTTTCTGCTAACTTCTATTTCCATTGTTTCTGGGAGTGGAAGTGGGTGTGGCACCTTGCATTAACCTGAAGTTATCTCAAGATTGTTCCTGGATCAGAAGCTGTTGCTGCCTATGCTCAGCATTTCCCCTTTCTGAACCTCAGAGACATGACAGAGGTTTGGGGACTGGTCAATTCATTGAAATGACGATCATAAGTGGGTCCCACAGGAGGGTAATTCAGGCCGGGGCTGAAGCCTGATCCGAAATGCTTTGTTACTCAGGCTGTGATCCCACCCTTTCCAGAGAACCTCTTTCTATATTACTCCTGATAAATTAATAAAATAATTATCACGTGAATACAACTCAAATGTAAATAAGTCTCATTCTACACATCCTTGTATAGGCTAACATGCTTATTCTAGCAAACACCATTCAGAAAATTAGGAATTTGTGGCAGATAACAACACATATCAATGAGATTTTCTGTGAATTTTATTTGCTATCTCTCCCTCCTCTTTTAAGGCTGCTGTGTTTGCACAGTAGGAATTGTAAATCATACTTTTCCTTTTGTGACCTGTAAGATGGGATGATCAGTGACAAGTTCTATTTGAATGTTTGCTTCAGAACTTACTGGACCTGAGTAATGTCTATGCCAATGCCCAGATGTTTTGCTTGCTGCAGCATGAAAATCTTCTGATCAGGCTATGCCTTAGGCATAAGGTATTTTCCAGCTGTCAGCAAAATCAAAGAGTAAAAGAGAAAGGTGCATCCCCATAGAGTACACCCATCATAAGTTTGCACACTCTATATGTCAGCACATTCCATGGTAAATGGAAGGTCTCTCACTATAGGATTTGTGAAATCTACATTCTACCCGTCAGCACATTCGATCAGGGCAGCCAATGTCACAATGTAATGCCATTCAAATGCACTACAAGTGCAGTATGTTATAACGCTTTTGCAGGTTTTGTTTTAAACCTACAGTACTCTCACCTGATTTAAGACTGCCCTCTCCATTATCCCTTTCTGATAATGGGAATATATTTTTAATTATAAGTTCAGTCATGAATGGCAAATGGAAGGATTAAGCTGCTATTTTAACACATGGTCACTAAGGATGCAGAGAAAGTTAAAATGTGTAAAAGGCCCTTGGATAAGTACACGAATTGGGGAAGGTTTGAAGGGCAATGGGCCAGGAGCAAGCAGGTGCGACTAGTTTAGTTGGGTTTATGTTCAGCACGGTTGAACCAAAGGGTCTGTTTACATGCTGTATGACTCTATGAGATAACCTAAACATTTGAAATGTACTTGCTATCACTATAAGACATGGTGCACTGCTGGGAGAGGGAGGGAGGCTTCTATAACATCTGTGAACATTTTGGCAGAGAGTTCTCATCTGTCCTATGTTAATTCATGTGTTCAAAAAAACCCAAAGAGTTGCGGATACCGGAAATCAGAAACACAAGAAGGAATCGCTGGAAAAACTCAGCCCATCTGGCAGCATCTGTGGAGAGGAAGCAGATGTTTTCAGATCCAGATATCCTTCTTCAGAAATTCAGGTGCTCCTGCCTTGAAGAGAGCTGCTGAGGAATGCAAAAGAAAATTGTATTCATATAATGTTTTTCACAACTCCAGACTGCCCCGAATTACCTCACAGACAATTAAATTGTGGGCACTGTCATACTGCAGGCAAAGACAGCAGCCAATTTGCAGAAAGCTCCCAAAAACAGTATTGGCACTCAGCCTCTTCAGTAGGCTCGACAAGAAACTATACTCCAACCAAACTTCAACTTTTTTTAGTGCATTACAGATGGAACAAAATCAATCTATAACACTGTTGCAGACTGATCCTTAACTGCTGTTTAGGACTGAATGAGCATTATGAAGGCCACCTTTGTCAACTGAATACATTACCTGAAAATCTTTGTTTTGACTGAATCAGAAATATTCAACGTGCATCCGGAAGAGATCCTCATTATTAGACCCCAAGTCATAGAATCGCAGAGAAGGCCCTTCAGCCCATTGTGTCTATGCCAGTCAAAAACAACCACCTAACTATTCTAATCCCATTTTCCAGCACTTGGCCCTTAGCCTTGTATGACTTGGCATCACAAGTGCACATCTAAATACTTCTTAACTGTTATGAGGGGCTCTGTCTCCACACCCTTACAGGCAGTAAGTTCCAGATTTATACCACCAATCTCCTGTTGAATGACAGCGTGAGACAAAATAAATTGTGCATTTTTTCCATGTTCAAGAGATTTTCAGGTGGCTTCATTTAAGCCTATAATGACCCAGAATCTCTTTTCTGAAAACTGCTTAATTTACTTAAGGCGCAGTCCAGCATTCACTTGTTTATCTTAACTGCATGGTCTCTTTTCATTTTAAGGTACAGTGCATAGTGCTCTGAAGGGAATAATTTTCAACACTATCTTTGGTTAAATTGCAGCTTTCAAAATCATTTCCCATCAAAACTCCCTTAGACTGATAGGTTAAAATATTTATGAGTTTGTTCAGAAACAGTGTATGAATCAAAATTCAAGAGGCAGAAATTCCAAAGCTAGAATTATTAACATTATGTTCTTTTCCAATTCTCTGTCCTTCTCTCCCACAAGTGTTGACTTGTACTGAAATATATTTTAATAAGAACAGTGTTGACTTTAAATAATAGTATAAAACAAGTGATAGAGTGCCAAAAGCATTGGTTATTTGGTCATGTGCTGTGGGTGTTGCTGGAAAGGCTAGCATTTATTGACCTATACAACTGAATAGCTTGTTAATCCATTTTAGAAAGCAGTTCAGAGTCTATGACATAGCTGTGGGACTGCAGTCACATGAAGCCTTGACCAGATAAAAACAGCAAATTTCCTTCCCAAAAGGACTTTAGTGAACAAGATGAGCTTTATATCTATCCAGTAGTTTGTGATCAGCACTACCAGCTTTTGTAAAATTCCACATTCATTTCTTGAACTATATTTATAAATTCATCTTATACCAAGTCTGGATTAATTGTAACCACTATACATTCACTGTTTACATCACTGAGGAGAGATGTAAAGCAGGCTGCTGATTTGCTATCATTCAAAGTCAACATTACCACACCATTCTTCCTGTGATTATCACTGGTCTGTATTTCTGCATATGGACACTTTTCATCTTTGCACCTGTAGAGAATCTGCTCAAAGGCATAAAGTCACAGAGCCATGGTTCATTTCATCTTTTCATAACATATATGCACACATACACACATACACACAGATATATATACACTCACATACATATATACACATTGGAACACATATACACAGACACATGAATACACAGACACACATATTCATATGAAAATGCATACATATATAAACACACAGACCCCTTCCATCTAGTCTTGCTTAGCGAGGACACAAAGGATCCCTGACTGCTTATTCCCCTTCTGGTCAAACAGCACTGAAGGCAAATACCTGAGCACAGACAAAGGCTGTATCTGGGATAGACTAATTCTGTGTGGCTCGTCTCTGGGCAGGACTGGGAGATTTTCCAACTGAGATAACAGGGGAGCTCAAATAAATCATAATGCGGAAACAGTACATTTTTCTAACTTTTGACTTAATCCTTAAACCTGCGGTGCATATGCTAATGGCAGATTTATCTGCAAAAAGATTTTAAGATAAAAAGATAGTTATTAAATGCCTTGCTCACAAGAACAACATTTAACTAAGTATTGCCAAGAAGTGGGTTATTGAAGGATTTCAAAGCTCATTTTACTGATATTTCACAGAAAACATGTTTAACTTTAATTGATTATGGGGTGAAATTTCACAGAATAAGCTCACAGCGAATCCGCAGTTCTTCCTTCATTGTACTAGGTCCACTTTCTACTGAAGTTCACACAGTGATAGTGCTTTTTAATGACTCGTTTTCCAGTCATACTGTCACTTTGACTTGGGTCAAAATTAAAAATCTTTGCAATATTTTCCAAGCCATAGAAAATAAAAACTAGAGCAATAAATATCAGCTCCAGATACATTATGGGTCAATTTCACTGAGCTGGGTAAATTGATATTGCTTCCTAAAACACTTAAACCAGAAGTTATTACGGATCACCACAGAGCATACATCCCCATGTTGTAATTTTCTGCTGCTTCTGTCTAACCAAACCGTCTCTTGTTCTCATCCAAACCAGCAGATGGTACAAGGCATTGACTGGTGTACAACAACACAGCTGGGAACTGGTGAACCTCCAACAAAATGCAAGATTTTAAATTTGCCTCAAATGTTAAAAAAATCATTTTAACATCTGAGATGTTTCAATCCAGAGGTTAGTTTTGATAGTGTGCAGGGAAGATATCATTGTGCACAACAAAATCATGAAAAATCTTGAAACGTGCTTGCTTTAAAAGAAAAACAACATATTTCCTCCCCTCCTTTCCTCATGCTGCAGCCATTTCAAGGGCACTGGATGCCCTCTTGCACTTCAACCAAGTGCCCATTCTTCATTTGTGAACCTTGACAGGGAGTAGCAGCAAGTTATTTGATGCTATTTCAGGTAGAGCAATCCTGCCAGGGCTGATATTTAGAACATGACCAGGCTGAGTAGACTGGAGCTGTGTGATCTTGTACTCCCGCAGCTTATTCTCCATATAGCAGGAGGGACAAAGTCAGAAATAATCTAGAGGGGGCTATGGGAGATTTCCTCCAGTTGCTCTGTGTTCACCACGTCATAAACAATAGCTATTTTTAGAGAACTCTCAATTTGCTCTTTTGAATTGAATTGAATTTATTGTCACGTATACCGACGCACAGTGAAAAGCTTTGTCTTGCGAGCAATACAGGCAGATCATAGAGTTAAGTAGCATAGATAAGCTCAGTAGTTAGCACTGCAGCCTCACCAGGGTCCCAGGTTCAATCCCCAGCCTCGGGCGACTGTCTGTGTGGAGTTTGCACATTCGCCCCATGTCTGCGTGGGTTTCCTCTGGGTGCTCCGGTTTCCTCCCACAATCCAAATACGTGCAGGTCAGGTGAATTGGCCATGTTAAATTGCCCATAGTGTTAGGTGCATTAATCAGAGGGGAGTGGGTTGCCCTTCGGGGGGTCGGCGTGGACTTGTTGGGCCAAAGGCCCTGTTTCCACACTGTAGGGAATCTAATTGAATTGAAAAATTGAAAAAATAATAGGTAAACAGCGGCAAAAACAAAAACACAGGTACAGACGAATGGTCAGAGTTTGCGAGTCCATTCCGTATTCTAACAACAGTAAGGTAGAAACTGTTTCGAAACCGGCTGGTATGTGTGTTCAGGCTTCTGTACCTTCTCCCCAGTGGTAGAGGTTGTAGAAAAACATTGCCAGTGTGAGATGGATCTTTGAGAATTTATGTTCTAATGGAGCAAACACAAATCAACCACAGCAGTTCTTCCCAAACAGGGAACCCGTTATCAAGGAAGCAGTGAAGCTGTAGAGGATGTTTAGTCGAAAAGAAGTTTGTAACCATTCTCAAAAAGAGCTGATACAATAGCATGAAAGTAAACAGCAACTTATTACTAGTAGCTCCTAACATTCTGTCTGTGACTGAAAACTTTAACAGCACCTTTTTTGTTACTAATTCTCTAATGTAGGGGTGGATTTTTCATCCTTAGTTTGGCTGAGGTGGGGTGGGTGTGGGAGGGATCAGTGCATTTGAGGATTTGGAAAGGTAACCGGCTTCCCTCGGGAGGTATGGGCCCCTGGGCTGGCATCTTCACTGTCAGGGTGAGGCGGGGTGGGCGGTGCCTGCTGAAGCCAGGCCAAAATCATCAATTTTGGAAGATATTCAGAGGCAGCCGCAAGGTCAGTCAGGTGACAAAGTAGACTGTCTAAGGTGCCCACCTTGGTGCCAAAGTCCCAGACGTTAAAGAAGAACAACCAAACGCACCCCATCAACCTCATCCCTTAGCCCCACCCATCCTTCTTGGCCTATCATGCCGCCAGTTAAAGATTGGCACTTTCCTGCCTACTATAGAATCAATAAATCTTATAGCACAGGCAGTAGTATTTGGCTTAGTTTACTGAAGACGCAGCTGGATTCCACTGTAATTGGGTCAGCTAGGCCTTTTGTGTTCGAAGTGAGCCAATTAAGTGCAATTTCACCTGAGTGCAACTTACATTCAAATGCTTGGGAGGTGGTGGTGTTATGGTTATGTGATTGGACTAGCTACCTAGAAGCCAAATGTTCGGGGACATGGGTTTGAATCCCACTAAGTTAGAGGAAATTTGAAAAAGGGTCTCTTGTGATGCAATGGCCAGAGGATTCTGGTCCCACTCACTCTAGAGGCGCATCTGACAAATTGATTAAAAATATGTAAAATCAAGTGCTTACGGTTTTTGTGGCATGGTGGTAGAGCCCATACCTCTGGATTGGAAGGGCCAGGTTTAAGTTCGACCTATACTGGAAGTATGTCCAAGCAAATTGATTCACATACTTACAACTGAATGCTGGAGATTGGGTGAGTTAGGGAAGGAGGTGCTTTTGCTTTTCCTAACTTTTTCAGCCTCCGGAAACTGGTTCTTCCTCTGTGAAAGGAGAAGAAGATAGTTGAATTGAATATCTAGTAAGTCCTGTCCTTCACAAAGCTGGACATGAGCCTTGCGTACTTGCAATTGGCTTTAAATGTGTTTTCCTGGAAGTACATGAAAATGAATACCTGTAAGGATTTGTACCAAAATACAAGACTGCCAATTGAGGTATCATTAGCCTGTATAATTTTTCAGTGAACAATGGAAAATGTTTTACAAGTGTACACCAGGTCTCCATTTATCTAGATGACGTGCTAATAACAGGGAAGACCAATAAAGAGCACTTAGAGAATTTGGACATAGTCCTTAAATGTTTCTTCCAGAGGGGTTTATGCCTTAGAAGGGAAATGTGTGTTTCAGGCACCCCAAGTGACCTACTTGAGCCGAAGAGTCAACAAGAGCGGATTATGCCCATTGGAAGATAAAGTGAGGGTAATCAAAGTTGCCGCACTCCCATGTCTGTACTGGAGATTAAGTCTTTCCTTAGGCTGGTGAATTATTACAGATAGTTTATACATAACCTGGCCTCCATCCTGGCACCTTTGCATCAACTCTTCAAAAAGGTCAGCCTTGGAAATGATCACAAAGCCAAACCATTGCTTTCAGGGAAGGCAAGAAACAGTTACTATCCTCTAAGGTGGTGGCACATCACGATCCCAAGTGAAATCTGGTATTGATATGAGATGTCCCCCCTCCCCCCAACCCAATACAGCATCAGAATCATTTTAGTTCAAAGGTGGCCCAGTGGAGAGGAATGCCCATAGCGTATGCGTCCAGTACTTTGGCTGATGCAGAGTGTAAATACTCCCAGAGAGAGATGGAAGGTTGGACAGTCATGTTTGGGGTCAGGAAGTTCAAATAATACCTTTACAAACGTAAATTCGTAATAATAATAGCTCACAAACCCCTACTTAAAGAGGACAAGGTAGTGCCACCCATAGCTTCAGGCCAAATTCAGTGGTGGGCTCAATATTAAGTGTGAATAGTTACAGTTTGGAACACCATTTGGAAGGTCAAGTGCAGATACATTGAGTCGGCTCCCACTGGCAGATACATCACCAATGGTACTGCCTCTCGAAGAGTCTGCAATGGCTTTAAAAGTTCTAGATACACTTCCAGTCACAGTTGACAATATCAGACTTTGATCGCAGAAAGATCAGTCCTGGCAAAACTAAATCATCTGGCAGTGATGGGAGAAACCAAAGGGCAGTCACAACCAGAACTGAACGCTTTTGGGACCAAGAGAGGCCAGATCATGGTAGAGGATGGTATATTATTATGGGGAACAAGAGCAAGAGTGATTACTCCAAGCAAAGGTCACTGCCAGCTACTGGCTAACACAGAGTCTTCCAGGGATTTCCAAAATGAAGATGTTGGCAAGAAGTTACGTCTGGCGGACAGAATTGCTTGCAGACATAGCTGTGATGTTGAGGCAGTTTACAGAGTGGTAACAAGGACATAAGTTACCACAGTAGCTCACCCATATTCATGGGAATGGCTGGATAAACCCTGGACTCGATTACACATCACATATGCAGGTCCTTTCATTGGCTCAATGTTCTTAGCCATGGTGGATGCCCACTCAAAGTGGCTGTAGTGTATAGAGTTAATTCATCAAACACGGGATGACAATGGAAAAATTGAACACATCTTTGGCAATGCACGGACTCCCAGAAGTGTTGGTCACAGATAATGGGCTATCGTTTACCAGCATGGAATTTGAGTATTTCCTAAATTTGAATGGCACTCAACATATAAGGACAGCTCCATTCCAACCATCATCCAATGATCTGGCAGAAAGAGCAGTCCAAACTTTGAAGGCTGACTTAAAGAAGCCAGGCGGAAATGGATACTGCAGATGCTGGAGATTAGAGTCAAGATTAGAGTAGTGTTGGAAACATACAGCAGGTTAGGCAGCATCCAAGGAGCAGGAAAATTGATAAAAGATAAACCCATTTATCTCTCCATCCCCGAGACTCCCAGCCTCATTCCTGATGAAGGACTTTTGCCCGACTTTCCTGCTCCTCGGATGCTGCCTGACCTGCTGTGCTTTTTTAGCACCACTCTAATCTTAAAGAAACAGCCCACAGCTTCACTAGATACCAAACTGTTCCGGTTCCTGTTTGTTTATAGGACCACTCCTCAGGCAACTATAGGCATTGTTCCAGCAGAGTTGCTAAATTGAGGTAGGGGGGGTGGTTGCCTCTGCACCAGACTAAATCTAATCTTCCTAGACCTGAAGGGGAGGGTGAAATAGCATCAAGAATGCCAATGCCGTACATAACACTCGGCAAAAGCAAGAGAGGCAGTTTGCTTCAGGGGATGGGGTTTAGTGGAGGGACAACGGGAATGGCCCTGTATGAGTAAGAGGCATAGCCGACGTAAGGTCAGGTCCAGTGACATAAAAAGTTTGGGTAGGTTATGATGATCCTGAACAACCATGTGGACCATTGGAAAGCTGCAAACTCCCCAACGGTGCAGGAGCCAAATGAACCCCGCTCCTTGACTGCCTTTCCAAGTGCACGGGAACCCATGGGTTCTCCCTCTCCATTCAAACATTAAAGATACGTCGGCCTCTGAGATGGACACAGCAGGCATTGCTGTGTCGATTCCTTTGCATTCCGAGAGGAGAATTAATTGCTATTGAGACTCTTTGAGCGCAACAGGCATGGTACTGTGCCTGTATCAGAGGTAGAGTTGAAGGAAACTGCCTCAGTACTAAACCATCCCAGGAGGAGCTGCAAAACAAAGAAGTGGCCTACGTCCTTTGACTCAGAGAGGGAGGAATATACCAAATAGTAACAAGGTCAGCCGGGTGGACCTCATAGAGTATGAGTTCCCTGATTGAGGCTGTTAACCTGGTCCAGCCAGAGAGCCTCCTGGCTGACAGGTAAGAAAGAGGAGTCAGTAGTTCTGTTCACTTTGAGAGCTGATTCTGAGGGAGCTGGACCAGTGTCAAGGACACTCCGCATGTAAATAAATAGTGATTTGGTGACAAGATACTTGCCTCTGTGGAGTTATTTCACCAAGGTGGCTTTCTGGATGACTTTAAACAAAGGGCTAATCAGTGAGAAATAAGACGATATCCCTAAACATGATTGCTTGCCTGCATGTCATAGAATAATGTGGTAGGCCATTTGGCCCATGAATTTGGTACTAATATTCATTTCCATCAAAAGCATTGTTAACGTTCTTACTGATTCACCTCACCCATTAATATTCATCATTTTTTCAAGCAACTGTCCAGTTTCCCTTAAAAAAAACCTCTGAGCTTTTCTTCTTTTGACAGAGCATTTCAATTTCTAACCAATCCCTCAAATCTTCTAACCTATCCTTCTGTAATTATATTAAATGTGTACCATTTTGCTGTAAAGTATGTATGCAAAGCCCTTTCACATTGGAATGAATGTGCAGTTTAGCTGGAATGCAATGAGCAAATGGTTACCACATTTTAAATTAATTTGCATTACCTGGGCAGGGAAAATCAAAACACTCCCAGTTTGTTTCACCTCTTCCAACTCGCTTACAAGTGTACAGAAAAGCATTTGTAAGCGTTTCAAGTAAGCAGACATTATGATCAGATGTTTCAATGATTTGGGAACTAGTTGATAGCCAGCAACATTTTAGATCCAAATCGAACAAACTTAGTTTGAAATCCCATTCTGGCAACTTCTGTGCTTCAAGTATTGTCAAATTTACTTTGTTAACATTTCTCTCGAGATGGCATTGAGATTGAATTTTGTAGGTATTTGACAGTAAAGTTAGGAATTTATGACTTTCCTTTAATGTTCATTTAGAATCAGGTTAAATTATCAGGCCAAGATGATGCCATTGTTTCATATTGAGAGCTGAGAACAGGGTCACAGATGTGGGAAGATCAATTTGCTGATTAGCATCAATGATATTTGATGGACTGTTTAAATGCGCACATAAAACATAGAATAGTAACATTTTGCTCATCTTTGAAGCCTTTCTTTGAAATTTATGAAGACATGTCAGCTTCCCCTGTGGGGCACGGACTATGCAAAGGTGACCCTCTGATACTTGTCAGAAGTTGAAGTGTTCTGGTTTTTGTCACTAATTACTGCATTACCACCCCTGGGGCTTTTCTTGGCTTCAGATGCCCTCATTCACTCAGTTTGAGTCTCAATTGTTACGCATCTGAGAATAGAGAGATTAAGGCCTCATTAGTGCGTGGTTCATGTTCAAGTTCTTCTGTATGTACAGTATATCATTTGACTCCTTAATACCAAGATAATGGTGTATTTACTGCATAATTTTAGCCAGAGGAGTCTTAAGCTAGAATCTGCAGAAAATGCTTAAGAGAATGAATTTAGCCTGAATCAGGTTGCAAAGGTGTCGTTTTGAGATTGATAGAATGGTTGCGGCACAGTAGAAAGCCACTCGGCCTATCATGTATGTATTGGTCAATAATCTGGCTTAGGCTCATTGTTGCAGGTCCTGGATTTTCAATACTTCTTTTCCTGAGACAAGAACCACATTTTGATTTTTGTTTATTTATAGTGGTGTTCAGTAAAATGGCCTACAAATTGAGAAATCAACATTTTGTTTAATTGCATTAGCAAGTTGCTAGGATACACCGCCATCTTTGAATGGGGATAAGACACTAATAAACACACTGAAGAGTCAGATTTAACCCAGTCCTTACAATTGTACCATATGGTAATTATGAGGTACAAGATAGTCCATTGGCTCAAATGTAATCACGTTTATCACATAACAACACATATTTCATTATTTCTAGATATAATAGATGTTAATTACATTCAAGTTAAGAACTCAACAATTGTGGAGATTGAAGTTATGATTCCCTTTTTAACAGGAGAAATGAGATAGAAATTCTCCAATTTAACTTGCTCTGGCTTTTGTTTTTATTTTCATTCTATTGTCACATGTACGCAAGTCCAAAAGTGCAGGAGTACAGTGAAAAGTATATAATGTCACTACACAAAGCATCATCTTAAGTACAAGTACCTAGTGACAGAACAAGGTAGAAAGGAAGAATAAAATTAAAAGTTAAATATTGTTGTACAGAGGAACCTCAATTATCCAGCATTCAATTAACCGAAATACAGATTATCCGAACAAGATCGCAAGGTCCCAACGCTTAGCTAACAATGTTATCCAGCATTCAATTATCCAGAATTTGATTAACCAAACGAAGTACTTCCCGCCTGTGTCCTTCAGATAATCAAGGTTCCTCTGTAATTATATTATAGTATAAAACATACAAAATACGTTTAAAATTACACATTGCAGACCTTCTTTGTTTTCATTAGATAATGACCACATAGAGCTCAAAGTTCAAACATTACAGTCTTTCTAAAGTGCTTAGCCATAGTGAGACCACACTTCGAGGAATCCCCTTAAATTCAGATGCCAGGCATGACTCAGTAGGTAGCACTCTCACTTCAGAGAAAGAAGGTTGTGAGTTCAAGTTCCATTGAAGTGATAGTGAGTATTAAATTTTATCTGAGACTCCAGGACTCAGCTAAAGAAAAAGGCACAGTACAGCTGGAGGGCCTAACAGGTGGCTGAGAGCCTGAAAATAAAGCTCCATCTGCCCCTCAGTGAAATATAAAGGACAGGTCAAAGAAAATCTGGGAGGTGCTCTCTGGTGCCCTAACCAACACTCTTCCCTCAAACAACACTGCTTATTTCATCTTACAATTTTGTGTATGGGACTTTGCTGTGTACAAATTGACTGCTGTGTTTCTTACGTTACAACTATAACTACATTCAAAATAAGTATTCTTTTAGTTGATTAGATTCCTTATAGTGTGGAAACAGGCCCTTCAGCCCAAGTCCACACCGACCCTCCAGAGAGAAAACCACCCAGACCCATTTCCCTCCGACTAATGCACCTAACACTATGGCCAATTCACCTGACCTGCACATCTTTGGACTGTGGAAGGAAACTGGAAGAGGAAACCCACACAGATACGGGGAGAATGTGCAAACTCCACACAGACAGTTGCCTGAGGCAGGGATTGAATCCCGGTCCCTGGCGCTGTGGGGTAGCAGTGCTAACCACTGAGCCACCGTAAAAAAAAAACAACTTCTGATGTCCTGAGATTTAGAAAGGCACTATAAAATTGTCAGTCTTTCTTTCCTTTTTAACTCCTTTTCCTAATGATTGTATAAGCATTCTCAACACTGTCTCAAGAGGAAAGTGCAAAGCTGACTAAACCCAAAAGAAATGAACAATATCCTGCCTTCGATGGCACATTGTCTCACTAAAAAGTCTTATCCTTGGGACACCAGGGTAAAAAAGCAAAAGAAGACAGAAGGGAGTAGCTTGTGCAAAGACTGCACATTGAAAGCAAGTCTGACTGACAGAAGCAGTGGTGAGAGACTCTGCCCAAGATGATGAGGCATTTTTGTCAATTTTATCAGTTCATTTCAACAGGATTTCATTTCAGAAGAAAAAGATTGTCTTCCTGCAGAGTAAATAAACCTCTTGGTGTGTGAAGGGTTAAATGTAATTTGGCAAAAGCCTACTTAAAGCAGTTACATTAATAATTTACTAAAACAATCTCAAATCATCAAGTACTCCTGTTCTTATTCAGCGTCTCATTAATCAAGCTGAGATCTACTGCATGGCACCCATTTTACACTCAAGCAACGATAAACACTGTACTGAAGTCTTTAAGTTTAGTCAAAGAATACCATCAGTAAATGTACTGTCATTCCATGGTATTTTTATGATTTTAATTTGAAAAGTACTCAAACCTCAGATTTCTGTGCTGTGATATGATAGCTAGTGTGGCAAGAAAAACAGTCAGTTCCTCCAGTGGCAATCTAAAAGTCAGATCTAGACAACTCATAACCCAACTCCTGAAAAGCCAACATATATTAGAAAATCAGATTTTAAAAGGCCAAGTACATGTAAATCATTTCTCTGAACAGATTCCAAGTGAACAGACTTTTGAATTATGGCAATGTTGAACGGTAACAATGAAGGGGATTTTTTTAAAAAAAATTAATTTAAATGTACATTTCCTTGTAGAAATGTAACCTGCGCATTCTGAATACTAACTAACCTTGGAAGTTTTCCTGCTCAGCATTCAACAATTTTGACATTTTGACTTGAAGCTTAGAAACCTCAAAGGATGATTTATATAACACATTGGGCCTTGCCAAAGTCAGTTAAGAATGCTCCTGTCCAGAGTTTGCCTTTGCATCATGTCTCTGGTCCATCCCAAGAGGACTTCCAAATGCAAAGTGTCGGTGACAAATGGTGATCACGCATGAACAAAATAGATGTGTTGCTATATCTGCAAACAGCGACATTGTGATGGTCAATTCATAAACGGGATAGGGACATTTATGTGACAATGTCAGGATTGAGTTCTCATGGGGATGTGCCAGTGTATCACAAAGACAGTGTAACAATTCTATTGGGCACAGTATGCCTAGCAATAGACACCAAAGCCAGAACAGCCTTTAGATCATCTGTCTAAATGGATATAGCATCTATCTACCTGAAGAGCAGGACAACAGTATCCAGCAGCTGAAGAACTGAAGAAAGCAGCTTAAACTTAGATTAATTGCTCTGAGACCACTAGAGCAAAAATATGTTCATAAACATGCAGACTGAGAGGCACCATGTCATCAGCACAGACATCATTGCCAAGGACTGGATGTGTACCTGCTGTTATTACCACCTAAATCACCAGAAAGAACAAGCATAGAAACTCCTCCCCTGTCCTCACCTCTCCACCCCATATCTGATTGCAACAGATTACATAATTTAGTAGCTATCGTATCCATTGCACCAGACCTCCTGGATTGCAAGGTGCCACTGTGTGGAGTGTATATAACCTCAAAACCACAAAAAGAGACATTTATAATGCTCTAATTTAACTCAATCAATCTACGGTTTTCTTACATTCAGATTTAAGGGCTTTGATCTACACATACACACAACCTTTAGCTGCATTTGTTGCTGTGGCGACAACTGCAGCCAGGAGCTGGCTACATGCCACATTCACGTCAATGGAAGCTACATAAAGCAACATTTTAAGGTACTTCAATTGTGAAACATGATGAAATAGTTTTCTTTTAATGCCATGTTTTAGTCATCAATAATCACAAAGGGTGTTCACAAAGAAACTCGAGAGCTTGGAGGACTCTGCTGCATTTTCGGTTACTTTAAGGAAGGAGTTCCTTTTCCAACCTCATGGTTTGTTCTGCCTACTCTTCATAAGGTCCCTTATAAGAAGTTAGTCAGCAAAGTTAAAGCACATGGGTTAGAGGGTGGTATATTGGCATGGATCAAGAATTCATTACCAGACAGCAAACAGAGAATGGAAATACATTTCTGGGACCTTGGGTTCATGTCACACTACAGGTGACCCCACTGCACTACACACACACCCACACACATGCACACTCACAGATGACACAGACACACACACACACACAGATGCACACACAGGCAGACGGACACGCAGACAGACACACACAGATACACACTCAGATACTCTTACACACACATTCCTACACACACACTCCTACAGACACATAGACACTCCCACAGACACNNTGGAACAAAACCACCATCCCCCCCCCCCCACCCCTACACACCCACATGCACATACAAACATATACATTTGTGAGGTGAATTTGTAATTGCAGAATTACATTTTATTTTACTCAAAATTTGCATGAATCATTGTAAGATTCTGTAAATCCATTTTTTAGATTAGACTCAATCTGAACATTGTGGCACAGACAGTCTCACACAGGACACATCACACCTTCAATGCATTGTCTGGGCCAATGTGACACCTATTGTTAAAGTTCACTCGAGTGTATTACTGAGGAGGAAGTGCTGGATGTCTTGAAATGCATAAAGGTGGATAAATCCCCAGGACCTGATCAGGTGTACCCTAGAACTCTTTGGGAAGCTGGAGAAGTGATTGCTGGGCCTCTTGCTGAGATATTTGTATCATCGATAGTCAAAGGTGAGGTGCCGGAAGACTGGAGGTTGGCTAACATGGTGCCACTATTTAAGAAATGTGGTAAGGACAAGCCAGGGAACTATAGACCAGCGAGCCTGACGTCGTTGGTGGGTAAGTTGTTGGAGGGAATCCTGAGGGAAAGGATGTACATATATTTGGAAAGGCAAGGTCTGATTAGGGATAGTCAACATGATTTGTGCTTGGGAAATCATGTCTCACAAACTTGATTGAGTTTTATGAAGAAGTAACAAAGAGGATTGATGAGGGCAGAGCAGTAATTGTGATCTATATAGACTTCAGTAAGGCATTTGACAAGGTTCCTCATGAAAGACTGGTTAGCAAGTTAGATCTCATGGAATCTAAATGGAGAACTAGCCACTTGGATGCAGAACTGGCTCAAAGATAGAAGACAGAGGGTGGTGGTGGAGGGTGACTAGAGGCCTGTGACCAGTGGAGTGCCACAAGGTTTGGTGCTGGGCCCTCTACTTTTTGTCATTTACATAAATGATTTGGATGTGAGCATAAGAGGTACAATTAGTAGGTTTGCAGATGGTACCAAAATTGAAGGTGTAGTGGACAGCGAAGAGGGTTACCTCAGATTACAACAGGATCTGTACCAGATGGGCCAATGGGCTAAGAAATGGCAGATGGAGTTTAATTCAGATAAATGTGAGATGCTGCGTTTTGGTAAAGCAAATCTTAGCAGGACGTATACACTTAATGGTAAGGTCCTAGAGAGTGTTGCTGAACAGAGACCTTGGAGTGCAGATTCATAGCTCCTTGAAAGTGGAGTCGCAGGTAGATAGGATAGTGAGGAAGGCATTTGGAATGCTTTCTTTTATTGGTCAGAGTATTGAGTACAGGAGTTGGGAGGTCATGTTGCGGCTGTATAGGGCATTGTTTGACCACTGTTGGAATATTGCATGCAACTCTGGTCTCCTTCCTATTGGAAAGATGTTGTGAAACTTG
>NC_057737.1:20820158-20872587 GCF_004010195.1 Chiloscyllium plagiosum | reverse complement strand
CATAGGTTTAGGGTGAGAGGGGAAAGATATAAAGGAGACCTAAGGGGCAGGTTTTTCACACAGAGGGTGGTATGTGTATGGAATGAGCTACCAGAGGAAGTGGTGGAGACTGGTACTATTGCAACATTTAAAAGGCATTTGGATGGGTATATGAATAGGAAGGGTTTGGAGGGATATGGGCTGGGTACTGGCAGGTGGGACTAGATTGGGATATCTAGTCAGCCTGGACGGGTTGGACCGAAGGGTCTGTTCCCATACTGTACATCTCTATGACTCTATGAGTCTATCAGAATGTAACTTTTAAAACATTCTGTGATTTACATATGAAAGAACTGAAACCAACATGTTCATTCTCAAAGATGAGAGACTTAACAAACAATCTAGATCTTTTTTGATATATAATTTCAGTTACATCACACTATAAACATTTGCTATAAATTCTGTGTCTTATGATCTTATACTCCACAACCACTTGGTGAAGGAGCAGCGCTTCAAAAGCTAGTGCTTCCAAATAAACCTGTTGGACTATAACCTGGTGGTGTGTGATTTTTTAACTTTGGAAATAAATCGGTCTTCTTGAATTCTATGAAGACATTTCAAGCAAGGTGGACAATGGGAAACAAGTGGATGTGGTGTACCTAGGTTTCCAAAAGGCCTTTGACAAGGTGCACATGACGCTGCTGCATAAGATAAGGGTGCGTGGTGTTAGGGGTAGAGTATTGCCATGCATAGAGGATTGGTTGACTGACAGAAAGCAAAGAGTGGGCATAATGAGTGCTATTCTGGCTGGCAATCAGTGACTAGTGGTGTGCCTCTGGGATCAGTGTTGGGACCACAATTATTTACCATTTATACAGATGATTTGGAGTTGGGGACCACGTGTACTGTGTTAAAATTTGCCAATGACACTAAGATGAGTGGCAGAGCAAAGTGTGCAGAGGACTGTGAAACTTTGCAGAGGAACATACGTTGAGTGAGTGGGCAAAGGTCTGGCAGATGGAATAAAATGTTAGTAAATTTGAAGTCATACATTTTGGTGGGAGTAACAGCAAAATAGATTGTTACTTGAATAGTAAAAAGTTGCAGCATGCTGATTTGCAGAGGGACCTGGGTGTCCTTGTGCATGAATCACAGAAGGTTGGTCTGCAGTACAACAGATCATTAGGAAGACAAATGAAATATTGTCCTTCATTGCTAAAAGGGGTTGAGTGTAAAAGCAGAGCGGTAATGTTACAGCTGTACAAGGTGCTGGTGAGACCACACCTGATGTATTGTATGCAGTTTTAGTCTCCTTACTTAAGAAAGGATGTACAGGGCACTGGAGGGGGTGCAGAGGAGGTTCACTAGTTGATTCCAGAGTTGAGGGGGTTGGCTTATGAGGAGAGACTGAGTAAATTGGGATTATATTCATTGGAATTTAGAAGAATGAGTGGGGATTTTATAGAAACATAAAATTATGAAGGGAATCAATAAAATAGAAAGAGTTAGGATGTTTCCACTGGTAGATGAGACTAGGACAAGAGGGCATGGCCTCAAGATTAGAGGAAGCAGGTTTAGAACTGAACTGAGAAGGAACTTTTTCACCCAGAGGGTTGTTGATCAATGGAACTCCTTTCCCAGGGAAGTAATTGACACTACTTCAGTAATTGCTTTTAAAGCTAAGGTTGATACTTTTTTGAAAAGTAAAGGAATTAAAGGATATGGTGAAAACGCGGGTAAGTGAAACTGAGTCCACAAAAAGGTTAGCCATGATCTTATTGAGTGGTGGAGCAGGCTTGAAGGACCGGATGGCCTTCTCCTGCTCCTAGTTCTTATGTTCTTATGGAAGGATCAGTGCTTGAGCCCCAGTTATTCACAACATATATAAATGGTCTGGATGAGGGAACCAAATGTATCATTTCCAAGTTTGCTGATGATACAAGACTAGACAGGATTATGAGTTGTGAGCAAAATACAAGGAGACTTCAAGATGATTCAGACAAGTTGAGTAAGTGAGCAAACAAAACAGATGCAGTACAATCTGGCTAAATGCGAAGTTATATACTTCAGGGTGAAAAACAGAAAGGAAATGTATTATTTAGATGGTGATATATTGAGAAGTTTAGGTCTGGGTCCCCTTGTACACCAGTCAATGAAAGTAGACAGTCAGTTACAGCAAGTAATTAGGGAGGTAGATGGTATATTGGCCTTCATTGCAAAAGGATTGGAGTTCAGAAGTAGGGAAGTCTTATGCAGTTATACACGGCCTTGATGAGACTACACCTGCAGTATTGCATATAGTTTTGGTCACCTTTCCTAAGAAAGAATATACATGTCAATGAGGGAGTGCAATGCAGGTTCACTAGGCTGATACTGAGGATGGCAAGACTGTTGTATGAGGAGAATTTTGACTGACTGGACCTGTATTTAGTAGAGTTCAGAAAGACAAAGGGAATCTGCTCGGAATGTATAAAATTCAAACAAGATTGGGCAGACGAGATGCAGGGAGGTTGTGACCCTGGCTGGGGACTTTAGGACCAGGGCATACAGTCTCAGGTTACAGGGTAGACCATTTATAACTGAGGTAATGATAAATTACTTCATTCAAAAGTGAACCCATAGAATTCTCTACCATAGACTCTATGGAGGCCATGGCACTGAATATATTCAAGAAAGAGATAGGTAATTTTTTAGGTCTTAAATGCATCAAAAGTTACAGGGAGAAAGCAGGAATATGGCATTAAGATAGAGGATCAGCCATAATCATAGTCAATGGAGATACAGGCATGAAGAAGTGAATTGCATACTCCTGCTCCAAGAGGGCCTTGTGCTATTGGATATGATTTATCAGAATAACATCCACGGCCTTCACCTCTGCCTTTGGAGTCAGTGTCTCTTGTGACAATAGTGTACACATTGAAGGCAGCCACGCTTTCTAGGAGTGAAAGCACTCACACTACTCCCAGATGGGCAAACCAGAAAACTTCATTTCCATTAGCCTCTGCCCGACTTTTACCGGCCGTTGACTTTACAAGATGGTGGAAACAGTAGCTTTATTTATATACTGATCTGATCACAGACAGATCAACATATCCCATGCTGTGAAGGGAGAAAATTCCATAGCAGTTGGTTCTACTAAAACCTGTCTTTATTTTACAGATACTCTTAGGATTCTTATTGCTCACCCTTTTTTGCCCAGAGGGCATTAAATAAACTGGTGGAGAACCACAGGACAATCCCTGGATAACTGGATCTCAGTTTTTCCAACTATGAAGGCACATTGATTCTCTGCATTAGACCTCTTCCTGGCCATATAATGGGAATTTCATCTGTATGAAAGTATAGATACAAGCCTAAAGCCTGCTGTTTCATGAACAGCATGCATGGAGAGCATAAACATGCTCCTTGTCAATCATCAGTCACATCGATCATAGTGATAGCACATCCCTGAAGTGAGTTAAGAATGTAGAAGCAAGAGTAAGCCACACAGCTCTGCCATGAATACATCATGACCAATTTTCAATCTCAACTTCACTTTTCCTCCCTACACCATCTTCCTCATTTCTCTTAGTGTCCAGAAATGTAACCATCCAAGCTTAGAATATAATCAGCAGTTAAGCATTTCACAGCCCTCACAGTTAGATATTCCAGAGATTCACAACTGTTAGAGTGAAGAAATTTCTGTACATGTCAGTCCTAAATGATCGACTCTTCATCATCCTGAGGCTGTGTCTGGATTGTCTGTTTTATCTGAAAGATCCTTGGTTCTTTACTATTTGTGTGCAACATGTGTCAGTGACAGGTCTGATTAGGTTGTCATGAGACTCAAAAATCTTTTGAGACTGCATCATCTTCAGACTTCTAAGTCATTAGAATTTTACGTAGTGTTTTTGAGATTCTCTGCTGAAGATATTGAGACTGGTTTTAACTCATACAGTGTATTCATGTAAACATTGTCAGAATTGAGTCTAAAATTGTCTTGAGATTTCATGAGATTGCAAGTTACACTGAGCATTCTTGAGAATATCATGAGCTAGAATGAAAAGTCCAGTGTCATTCCCAGTGCTTCCTGAACTTCAAACTAATGTTCATATTTTAAAACTAGCCACAAAATACTGCAATAACAGTGTTGTCTGAGGAGCACCTGCCTTATTTTGTAGACTTGAAGCCATTTCTCTATCCCAATAGGGAACAAAAGATACCTTCCAGACTGGTGTTGACTCAGTGTCTTTTCTGAGACTAATTCAAAAGGATAATTTTAAATTGAAGGGATTATTCAGATCCAGCAGCACTGGCTGCCTCAAACGCTCAAAGAGTGAAAGCCTCAGTGAAGATGTGTAATCAATCAAACCACTTTCTTTATTTAGAAAAGGACTTTAAACCTGTGGTAATCACATGATGGGAAGCCATTTTGTTATCTGCTTTTGCCAACAGAGAATTCCATCAGAAACCAACAAACTAACATCAAGCTAAACAGCTAAGAAACTAAACTGCAATAGAACATAGAAGAGTACAGCACAGTACAGGCCCTTCGGCCCTCAATGTTGTGTTGGCCTTTTATCCAACTCTAAGATGAAACTAACCTACATACCCTTCATTGTACTAACTTCCATGTGCCTATCCAACAGTTGGTTAAATGTCCCTAATGTATCTGATTCTACGACTACTGTTGGCAGTACATTCCATGCAGCCACCACTCTCTGAGTAAAGAACCGACCTCTGACATCTCCCCTAAACCTTCTTCTAATTACCTTAAAATTATGCCTCCTCATGATAGACATTTCTACCATGGGAAAAAGTCTCTGGTTATCCACTCTATCTATGCCTCACATCATCGCGTACACCTCTATCAAGTAACCTCTCATCTGTCTTCGCTCCAATGAGAAAAGCTCTAGCTCCCTTAACATTTCTTCATAAGACATGCCCTCCAGTGCAAGCAGCATCCTGATAAATCTCCTCTGCTCCCTCTCTAAAACTTCCACATCTTTCCTACAATGAGGTGACCAGAACTAAACACAATATTCCAAGTATGGTCTAACCAGGACTCAAGAGACCTGCAGCATCATCCACACCACCAAGAATCCTGCCTTTAACTCTGTATTCTGCATACAAATTCAACCTTCCAAAGTGAACAACCTCACACTTTTCCAGGATGAACTCTATCTGCCACTTATCAGCCCAGTTATGCATCTTGTCAATGTCCTGTTGCAATCTACAACAGCCCTCCACACTATCCACAACTCCACCAAACTTCATATCATTGGTGAACTTACTAATCCACCCTTTCACTTCCTCATCGAAGTTATTTATAAAAATAACAAAAAGCAGAGATCCCAGAACAGATCCCTGTGGAACACCACTGGTCACCAAGCTCTGGGCTGAATACTTCCCACCTCCACCACCCTCTGTCTGCTATGGGCCCACCAATTCTGTATCCAGACTGACAGGTTTCCCTGGATCCCATGCCTCCTTACTTTCTGAATGAGCCTACCACGGGGAACCTTGCAAAAATCCACTTACACCACATCCACTGCTTTACCTTGATCAACATGTTTTGTCACATCCTCAAAGAATTGATTAAGATTTGTAAGGCATGACCTGCCCCTCACAAAGCCATTCTGACTATGTCTAATCAAACTATGGTTTTCCAAGTAATCATAAGTCCTATCTCTCAGAATCTTCTCCAATACTTTGCCCACCATTGACGTAAGACTTACTAGACTGCAATTTCCAGGATTATTTCTATTCCCTTTCTTGAACAAGGGAATAACGTTTGCCACCCCCCCCAATCATCTGGCACTATTCCAGCGGATAGTGAGGATGCAAAGATCATTGCCAAAGGTGCAGCAATCTCTTCCTTCACTTCCTGTAGTAACCTAGGGTATATCCCATCTGGCCCAGGATATTTACCTATCCTTATGTTTTTCAAAATTTTCAGCACATCCTCCTTCCTAACATCAACCTGTTCTACCACATAAGTCTGTTTCACTCTGTCCTCAGAAATGTTCAAGGTCCCTCTCAGTAGTGAATACTGAAGCAAAGTATTCATTAAGGACCTCCCCAATTCCTCCGGGCACAAGTTCTCTCCTCTATCCATGATCAGCTCTGCCCTCACTCTGGCCATCCTCTTGTTCCTCACACAAATAAAGAATGTCTTAGGGTTTTCCTTAAAGCTTTTTCATGCCCCCTTCTAGCTCCTAAGTCCATTCTCCAGTTCCTTCCTGGCTACCTTGTAACCCTCTAAAGTCCTGTCTGATCCTTGCCTCCTCAACCTTAAGTAAGCTTCCTTCTTCCTCTTGAATAAATGTTCCATATCTCTTGTTAGCCAAGGTTCTTTCACCCAACCATCCCTTCCTTGCTTCAGTGGACAAACCTGTCCAGCACTATCAGCAGGTGTTTCATAAACAATCTCCACATCTCTCTTGTGCATTTCCCTGAGAACATCTGTTCTCAATTTAGGCAACCCTGTTCCTGTCTAATAGCATTGGAATTCCCCCTCCCCCAATTAAATACTTTCCCATACCATCTGCTCCTATCCCTCTCCGTGTGTATAGTAAAAGTCATGGAGTTGTGATCACTATCACCAAAATGCTCTCCCATTGAGAGACCTGACACCTGGCATGGTTCGTTGCCAAGCACCAAATCCAATATGGCCTCCCCTCTAGTTAGCTTATATACATATTGCATCAGGAACCCTTCCTGGACACACCTAACAAAAACTAATCCATCCAAACTATTAGACCTAAGTAGGTTTCAATCAATATTAGCCAAGTTAAAGTCACGTATGACAACAACCATGTTACTTCTACACATGTCCAAAATCTGCTCCCCAATCTGCTCCTCCGTGTCTCTGTTGCTATTGGAGGGTCTGTAGAAACCCCTCAATAAAGTAATTGCTCCTCCTGTTTCTGATTTCCACCCATCCTGACTCTATCGACAAACTCTCCTCAACGATCTCCCTTTCTGCAAGTGTGATACTATCCCTAATTAGTAGTGCCACTCCTCCACCTCCTTTACTGCTCTCCACCATCCCCCTCTCCTCCCCCACCCCCACCCCCCAAACCCAATTCCTTTTGAAACATCTAAATCCTGGAACATTCAACATCTATTCCTGCCCCTGTGATACCGAGGTCACTGTAATGGCCACAACATCATAGTTCCAAGTACTGTTCCATGCTCTGAGTTCATCATCCTTATTCCTGATACTTCTTGCATTAAAATAGGCACACTTCAATCCATCACAATGGTGTCAAGTCTGTGACATCTGATACATCCATCACACCCTCAGAGGTTTCTTCGACACTGAGAGGACGGGGAGAAACCACAGGTTCTGACAGCCTTGCCGGATGTTCTGAGTGGTTCAGTATGTTTTGTTCCTGCCCCACTTTAGAGGTTACATGCTTATTCAGGACCACCTCCCCTGCCCTCATTTCGCCCATGTTTGTTATCCATGCAGGGCCATTCCCATCATTTCAACAGCAAATTTTGTCCCATGAAGTAAACTGCCTCTCTCACATACAGAAGTCTTGTGGCCAGCATTCACGATCCTGATTCCGTTTCCCCCTCCTGACAAGGTTCGGGACGATTAGAGTTAACCTGGAGTCTCTTCAACATTAGCAATTCTGCTGAGGCCGTCACTGTAGTTGCTTGCGTGCTGATTCTGTAATCAAACAGAAACTGAGACAGTTTGGAATCAAGTGAAGTTGTAGGGCTGTTTCTTTAAGACTGCCTTCAATGTTTGGACTGCTCTTTTTGCCCAGACTATCCGACAACGGACACAGCGGTCTATACATGTTGAATGCCATTCGACTTTAGGAAATACTCAAAACTCCCTGCGGGCAAATGATTGCCTTTTGTTTGTGACCAACACGTCCAGAATCAGTGTATTGCAAAAGATGCTCACAACTTTTCAATCATTGTCTCCACATTTGACAAATGAACTTTATGCACATTCAACCACTTTGAATGGGCGTGAACAATGATTGAAAGCATAGAGACCATGAAAGGACCAGCACAGTTGATGTGTAACTGAGCCCAGGCTTTACCTGGCCAGTCCCATGAACGTGGTGCAGCTGTTTGGCAGCAATTTTTGTCCATGTCGGCATTCTGGGTACTGCCCCACCAATATGGCTGTGTTGGCATCCAGCCCTGGCCATCAGACATAACTTCTTGCTAACATCTTCATCTTGGAAACCACAGGATGACCCTGGTGGAATTCAGCCGCTATCTGACCGTGACCTTTGCTTGGGAGGAACACTCTTGCTCCCCATATTAGTATGCTGTTGTCAACGGTGACCTGGTCTCACCAGGTCCAGAAAAGTTTCAAAAACTGGTTGTGATGACCCTTTCATTTCCACCAGCACCAGCTGTTTTACTTTCGCCAGGATAGGATCATGCTGTATCCACAGTCTGATATTGTCAGAGATGACCACAAGGGTGTCCAGAAAGTTTAAAACCAGAATAGACTTATCCAGTGGTGACACCGCCATGTTGTATCCGCCATTGGGAGTTGGCTTCTGGCATCCACATTCACCACTTGGCCATCTGTACGGTGTTCCAACTTGTCATTGTATGCACTCAGAATAAGAGCCCACTGCTGAATTCAACCTGAATCTAGAGGTGGGATGGCCCTGTCCCCCTGAGGTATCCCTAGCAGAGGTTTGTGGTCCACTCCTGTTACAGATTTATGTCCGTAAAGGTATTGGTAGAACTTCCTCACACCAAAACTTACAGCCAAATCTTCCTTTTCTATCTGGACAGATCTTCATTCATCACCAGACAAAGCCTGGGAAGGATATGCTATCAGGCATTCCTCTTTGCTAAGCCATCGGTGAGGCATTGCATCTCAGCCCCACATCTCACTTGGGATCATCATGTGCCAACATCTTTAATGACGATAGCTGCTTTTTCACTTCGCTAAAGGCTACTTCACGGCTGCACAACCATTTGCAAGCTGACCCTTTCTTGATAGCAAATATAAGCCGCCAGGATAGAGGCCAGGCTATTACAAGATTGTCTGTACCTTGATTGCCCTCACTTTTTCTTCCAAAGTGTGTAACCCAGTCTTGTGGATGCTGTAGCTCAGGTAGATCACTTGGGGTGCCTTGGAACATACATTTCTCCTTCCCAAGGCCTTGGAGAAACACTTAAACACTATGTCCAAGTTCTCAAAATGCTCTTTAGTGATCTCCCCAGTTATTAGCACACCATTCAAATAAATGGCGACCTGGGGTAGACCTTGTAAAATGTTCTCCGTTGTTCACTGGAGAAGTTTCACAGGCTGATGATACCCCATAAAAAAGGCAGTCTCACACGTTGGTACAAAACCTTATTTGTATTAATTGTAGCATACTTTTGGGAATCCTCATCGAATCACAATGGCAGGTTCACATAGCTCATATCCAGCTTCATGAAGGACAGACCACCCCACCAGGCAGTTTTTCCCATACCTAAGGTTTATTCTAACTTCAAGTTCACCCAATAACCAATATCCTGGAAACTGCAGAACAAAAGACCTTACATCTTACTGAGAATCCTTTGCGTTACAAGGCCTTCACTTCAAAAAAGGCATGACATCATCTAAGAAGCTGCATGTCTACCAATTTGAAATGAGACTGAAATCATCCTAAATTGCAATTGTATTATTTTATCTTCATCTGTATTTAATTTTTCTTGTGTGTGATGATGATGAATGAATGAGGCATTTATCTTTTTTAAACAATCAGGACGAGTGCGTGATATAAAATAACTTATTTATATATGTTTTAAAAATCACAACTAGCTTGCTGCTTGATTTATTTAAATGGGGCAATCACTCTGATGCTAAGAAAGCCCACAACCCTTACATACAAAAATGTTGATTATGGGCAATAAAAATGACCACAAATTCAGTCTGTGACATCAATAAAAATGAGTGGAAATCGAGGCCGAGAAAGTATTGCATTTATGCCATGTATCTTCTTTAACTTCATCCTTATGTTGAATCCACTAAATTCACCGTGTACCTTCAGTACAGGGGCAATTAGTTTCCACTTTGCACAGGAATGGAAACCTGGTGTGGTTTGCCCTGGTTTTCAGTTGCATTTTTTTTCTGCACAAGTTTCTGCCAAAATTCATTTGCTTATACCGAACTACCATAAACCCGTGCAATTGGGTGGTGTTTTAGAACCTAAACAGATTTTTTAATCGTAGTCATTGATATTCCTTGTAATGCTTTGCAGTCTTATTAATACAACTATAAGAAGTTTATCTTAAAAATAAGCTTTTTAATCAGTGCTGTGGCAACACGGGGAGGTAGTGAGTTCCAATGAAGTTCAATGCAAGCTGCAGGAATACCACCCCATTTTCCACTTAGATACTTTACAGGATGTGAGACTCAACACAGGGTTCAATAACCACAGAAATATGGCCTCTATCTTCCATTTTAATTACAATCTCACGTTCTCCTCAGTCATGTCTTGTTTGTGTCTTGTTGGCTTTGCTCTCAGCCAAAAGGACCCATTTACACTTTTACTCACTCATTATTTACTGCCATTTTAAATCATTCCTTTACTGCCATTAGAATCCTCTATTTTTTTCCCTCTGGTTACCCTCACAATCTGTTCCGCTTGCTCCTCCTCCCTTTCTGTCAACAGCATAAAAAAACTATCATTTTCCAGCCCATTCCATTTGGAAGATGAGTCACATCAGGCTTGAAACATTAACTCTGTTTCCCATTCCACACTTGCTGCCAGAATTGCTCAATTTCTCCAGCATTTTATGTTTTCAATCTGACGTTTTTACATGTTCTAGCCTGTTATACATTGGAAGACAACTGTATATAAACAGAGTCCAAGTCCACACTTTAATGGGAGCTTTATTTCAGTTGACTACACTCCAGAAAACTCACACTCCACTGATTACTAGCTCCCCATACTTATTCAATCAAATTTCACCTAATTAAACCCTAATTAAAGTGCCATTTCCTGTTCCCTCATTCTGTTAGGTCTCAGGCATCCCTTCAGATCTTATTATATGAAAACATGTCTTACATATGAATCCAGATCCACAGTAATATATGGTTGACTCATAATTATTCTCTGGAAAGTCTAGCAAGCCATCAAACTGCTATAAAAAAAGTCTAAAAGGAATGAATCTGGATGGATCGGGCAATGACTAGGCACCAGAAATGACAACAGCATAGAAAGTTCTCCTTAGTAATATCTGGGATTGGGTGAGCTGATGAGTCAAACAACTGCCTGACATGGTTATACTCATGGAATCATGCCTCACAATGTTCCAGACACCACCTTGTCATGCCCCTCTAGCAGAATACATCTACCAGAGTTTGTGGCACAGTGGTATACAGTCAGAAAGGAGATGTGATTGGAGTCCTCAATATTGACTCCAGACCTCAAGAAGTATGAAGTCCCATGGCATCACATCAAACAAAGAAACCTTCTGCCGTTTATCATCCAACACTGAATATCAACCATCCCGAATCCCTCAGGCAATGAATCAGTATTCCATAATTTTAACATCACTTGGAAGAAGCACTGAGGATGCCAAGTGCACAGAATGTATTCTAGGTGTGGACTTCAATGTTCATTATCAGGTGACTTACTGACCAACCTGACCAAGCCCTCAAGGGCATAACTTCTAGACTGGTCTGCAACAGCAGGTGAAGAAGCCATTAAGGGGTGGAAAATCTATGTGATCACACCCTCATTAATCTACCTGTTACAGGTGTATCAGCCCATGGCAATACTGGTAGAAGTGACCATCAAGCAAGTCCCATCTCCACAATGAAGATACTTTCCACTATGATACTGTGCTAAATGAGAACAATGTACTACAAATTTAGGAATTCAAAACCAGGTACCAATGGGATACTGTAGAATTGTATTCACTCAAATTTTGTAACCTTAAGATCTGGCATATCCCCACACTACCATGACCATCAAATCAAGAGATCAACACTATTTCAAAAAAGAGGGCAGGCTGGAAGCAGCACTAGGAATACATAAAATTGAGATGCCAAACTAGTGAAACACAGGAGTATTTGCTTGCCAAAGCAACATTCAATAAACACAGCTAAGTGATCCCACACAACAAGTCAGATCTAAGCTCTGCAATCCTGCCACATCAAATCCCAAGTAGTGATGGACAATTAAACAACTAACAGGAGGAATGTACTCCACAAGTATCTCCATTCTCAATAATGGAGATAAGACTGAAGCACTTGCTAAACTTCAGCCAAAAGTGTTAGATGGATGATTCTTTGTGGTCACCACCTGAAGTCTCCAGCATCATAGACATTAGTCTTCAGTCAATTGAAATCACTCCATGTGATGCTGAAGGTACTGGATAGTGCAAACGTTATCAGGCCCGACAATAGTACTGAAGCCTTGTGCTCCAGTATCTCTGTGTCTCTGTCCAAGCTGTTCCAACACTGTTACCACATTAGCTTCTACCCAGCAATGAGGAAAATTGTCCAGTTATGATCTGTTTACAAATATCGTGACAAATCCAATTTTCCTAATGATCATCCTATCAGTTTGCTCTTGGTGTTCAGGAAAGTGGTGAACTCAGCCCAGACAATCACAAAGGCCAACCTCCCATTTATAGAATCCATCTACCAGGCCCTCTGTCAAGGAAAGGCCACCAGCATTCTTAAAGATCTAGCAGTGTCTTTCTACAACCTCTACGATCAGGGAGAAGGTACAGAACCCTGAACACATGAACCAGCCGGTTTCATAACAGTTTCTACCTTACTATTGTTGTTAGAATACTGAATGGACTTACAAACTCTTAATCTGTACCTGTGTTTTTGTTTTAGCCACTGTTTATCTATTATTTACTATCTATGCTACTTAACTATGTGATCTGCCTGTAATGCTCACAATACAAAGTTTTTCACTGTGCCTTGGTACACATGACAATAAATTCAATTCAATTCAATTCAATTCAAGTGTTGGAAGGTATTGGTGACAGTGCCTCAAGCAGCATGTACTTTATGATGACCTCCTGATTGACTCTTAGTTTGGGCTCTGCCAGGGCCACTTGGCTCCTGACTTCATTACAGTCTTGGTTCAGATATGGATAAACAGCGCAGAATTCCAGGGGTAGGATCAAAATGACTGCATTTGGCTAAGTGTGGAGGAAACTTAGAAAAACTGGAATCAGTGAGAATCAGGAGAGAAACTCATTACATTGCCATCTGTCTGGAATCACATGTAGGCCAAACCACTGGTTAAAGATGACAGATTACCTTCCCTAAAGAAAATTGGTGAACCAGATGGGTTTATACAACAAACATTAGTAGTGTCATGGACCACCATGACTGGGATAACTTTCAATTCCAGATGTTTTTCACTGATTTTAAATTTTACCAGTTGTCATGGTGGAATTTGAACTCATGACTTCAGAGCATTTAAGCTGAGTCACTGATTTCAAACACACTATCACTACACTAGCTTCTCTTCTTCATGCCACTTCTACCATCTGGAGGATGTAGATCCATCAACACTCAAGGTAATCAACACTATCCAAGATGACGTAACTCATTTGTTTGGCAACTTAACCACAACCTTCAAATTTTACTCCCCCCACCATTGGTGCACAGTGGTACCATCCACAAGGTGTCCTGCAGCAATTCACAAAGGTTCGTTCAAAGACAAATCCCAAACCTACAACCCTCACCATGTAGAAAGACGAGGGAACATTATCAGTTGCATGTTCCCTTCAAATTACACAGTATTTGATGGGGAGGCAATGGCCTAGTGGTATTATCACTGGACTGTTAACTCAGACACCCCAATAATGTTCTGGGGAGTTGAGTTCAAATCTCACCATGGCAAAGGCGAAATTTGAATTCAATAAATATCTGGAATTAAGAGTCTAATGAAGATCGTGAAACGATTGTTGGAAAATCCCATCTGATTCATTACTGTTCTTTAGGGAGGAAAACTGCCATCCTTGTCTGGTCTAGCCTATGTGTGACTCCAGACCCACAGCAATGTGGTTGACGCTTAATTGTCCTCGGGCCAATTAACGATGGACAATAAATGCTGTACTAGCCAGTGACGCCCTCATCCTGTGAATGAATTTTTAAAAATCTTGTCTTGGAACTAAAACACCATTTCTTCACTGCCACTGGGTCAATATCCCTTCTTAACAGCACTGTGGATATCCCTGCACCACATGGGTTAGATTCCCTACAGTGTGGAAACAGGCCCTACGGCCCCAAAAGTCCACACTGACCCTCCAAAGAATAACTCACCCAGACCCATTTCCCTCTAACTAATGCACCTAGCACTATGGGCAATTTAGTATGGCCAGTTCACCTGACCTGCACATCTTTGAACTGTGGGAGGAAACCTACACAGACACAGTGAGAATGTGTGAACTCCACACAGTCGCCCAAGCTGGAATTGAACCTGGGTCTCTGGTGCTGTGAGGCAGCAGTGCTAACCACTGAGTCATTGTGCCACCAATCAGCTACAGTGGTACAAGAAGGCACCTCACTGCCACTTTCTCAAGGGCAATTAAGAATAGGCAATATGTAGTGGGCTAGCCAGTGAAAGTATTGTTTTTAAGCTTGGAATCAGAAGCAGCCTAATAAGGAAAATTTATAACTTCTTTGTAATGTCTCTGGATTTTATTATTTCATTCACAGGATGTGGATGACAATCATTCACTGTGGTGCTAAGTATAATTCCAAACAGCAGAGAGCTTTCCCCATTTTGTCACTGACTTCAGTTTTGCTGTAACTTCTTAATGCCAGACCTCATTCAAATGTTGTCTTGACGTCAAGGGCTGACATTCTCACAAACTGTGATTTGTCTTAAAAATCTTTGAAAAGGACTTTAAAGGGTTTGCTTTACACTAAAGGGGCCAATTGTAAATCTCTTTCATTGTAAACATACTGCTCCATGTAAATTGGTATCCCTTGACCTGGAAGCCATTCCAACAGGAAGAAAGTTGACATATGCAAGCCATGTGGCTGTCAGACAAAAATGAGTTCTGCAGCAAAGGAGGGAACAGGGAGATGCATTTATGAGGAGGTATGTGTACAATATGGTTAAACAGGTCACAAAGTTGAACGCAGAGTTATAGCAGGGATAATTTTACTACCACTGCTTCAGTATTACCAGATTCATGTTAAAGTAAGATTTACAAAAAAAAATCTTATTAGTAATTCCTTCATTTTGGGGTAATTCGGTAAATTTGATTAGTTAAATCTACACTTTTCCCACAGGGAGCATAACAGTATCTAGTCCACCGTAGGGCAAAAAATTGAATTTCAGTAACTGAAATGAAACAAAAAAACTATATAGAACTATTTATTAGTTACATAGTGTGCACGAGTACATTTTAAATTTTAAAACCTTAAATTTAAAAACATTTTACATGTCCACATCATTGTCTTAGTGTCTAAACAATGATGTTTCATTTTAAGAGCTTTGCCCTTCACAAATGTGTGGTAGAGGTGGAATCTCGCAACGATGATTTAATTTTTCTGGGGGGGAATGTAACCATTTACATGGGTGGATTTACATTACAGCACAATAGAATCCAATGATTAAAATCACTGAAACTCAGTTTATACTGGATATAATTCATGTCTGAAATTCCACAATCTTCTGCGCACATTTGGTTAATATTGTCAAAACTCACAGAGAAAACCAAGAAAAATATCATGTTAAAATAACGTAATTTTGGAAACTTTTTTTTTAATCTTTAATGAATCTCTATCTGAAGTCATGAAAGATACAAAAATATATGTAAGTCTCTCGTAAGAAATAAAATAAAAATTAAACAAAAATAAAAAATACTGAAAAAACACTAGAAATATGATTTCGAGTCTTGTTGACCCTACATGGCCTGTTTAGAACTGGTACACATTTTGGACATTTGTATTAATCACACTTTTTCTTGGGGCAGGTGGGACTATGTAAATGAGGGACAGAAGACTTTGATGGAAATTTTGCGAAATTCGCATTAAAGATTGTAGAAGGTCAGGTTTATCAAAAACGATCAGCCATTTGCATCCAAATTTCCTCAGTTGTTTGTGCTGAAGTCAGCATTATGCCATACTTACCTATATATTTTCAGGAAATTCCAGGCTATTATGAATCTGCAGTGTAATATATTGCTGCTTAAATCGAAGTATTCTATTCAATAAAATAGATAACAAACCGTTCATTTTTTATTTCATCTTTTCCTAACACCTGACACTTTTCACATCAATCATTTCTAAAATAAAGATAGCAGTACAATTTGCTGGGGATAATTAATGAAATTAGCTGATTTTCACTGAAGCAGTAGCCTTCAAATTGGAGGAGATTGCCATGGATGTGTCTTCACACATAAGATGAATGAGAGAGGGATGCAGGTTCAAACCTGTTCCCTTTACTCCATGCAGATTCCTACATAAACTGCTTGTTATTGAGAGTTATCAAAAATCCCTGCTGGTTTGTACAAGGTTATGTGTAGCATGCTGAAACAAATGCCTCTGATCCTTACCCTTGGGAAATGTCCACCAGGTAGACTCATTGAAAGGCTCTCCAATGTTTTCTGAAGGTGATATTTGGTAATTCAAGATTTGCAATTTTTAATGGGAATGAAGCTTCATAATTTGTTCCTGTCATAAAATATTCCAAAAGCCTTTATTGCTGAGGTATTCATATTTTCTTATGCAATGTTTCAGTGGAATCAACATGTAAGATGCGCCCAATAAACTCCTGCATTTATTCATTTAAGGCTTTCGGCAATGTTTGTTTTGTTTTATATCAATTCTTTTTTATTTAAAAAAAATCTCATTTTCTTTTTTGTGACAGGAAAAAATTCCCTCATAACATGTTACAGGACAAATGTTTGCCTCCAATGTTCATGGACACAGATCAAAATAAATGAAAATTAGAGAAGGGTGGTAATGAAGTTTGAGAACACAGAAAAACCAAAGAACTACAGATGCTGGAAATCAGAAAGAAGAACAGAAATTGTTGGGAAAACTCAGTAGGTCTGGCAGCATCTGTGGAAAGAAAGCAGAGTTAATGTTTCACATCCGGTCACCTTTCTTCAGAACTGAAACCCTAGTTTGAGTCACTCGACCCTAAATTCCAACTCTGCACAGATGCTGCCAGACCTGCTGAGCTTTTTCCAGCATTTTTCACTTTTGTTTAAAAATACAGAGCTGTTTTACAAACGGAATCGAAAAGGTCAGGAGAGAGATTGATTAAATGTTTGTATAGAGTGGATAACCGAAAGATGCAATGGTTTACAAAATGTTTCTTTTATCTCTGGCAGTTTTGATTTGAGTCCAAACAATGATGATGACAAAATGGAGACTTTGATTCACTTCAAGAGTCTCATGTGCAATGAGTTTGGCAAAGTCTACATTCTCATTGGACATGAATCTATAGCTCAAAACAGGTGAAAATGTGGCAACATTTTGACATTGAATTAGTAATCTCAGTCGCAGAAGTCAAAATGGTGATTTGTTGGGGGAAGTAAAAAAATCTACATTTGTGTATTCCGGAGAGTCCTCCAAGATTCAGATTAAAATAGTATTGATTCATATTTAAAGAGAGCTTTGCTTTAACAGAAGATAATTATCCATTTTTAGTGGATGTTTACTCACCTTCCTTTGTCCCCAGTGATAATCATGTAAAAGAATCTAGATTGTCAGTCTACATTATTCAAGATTCGGACATTATTCAACCTAGTTATAATCAACAATGGCAATTGTACAATCTAGATGACAACCAATATTCAAAATTCAAACAGGAATAATATTCCTGAGTGTATTTGATCATGACTGTATCTGTACTTTCAATCTTCAACCTTTTTAAAAACCAGATATTCATCCAGTTCCTTTGCAACATAACACTGATGGAAACTCACTTGCATCACCTATGACTCTGAAACTGAAAGTTGAAGGAAATCATCTCTTTTCTGGTTTTAAGTTCACCAGTTCTGTAATCATGTCTTCTGCTGAAAATTTAAGCAACAAGGCATAGAACGACAACACTATCCAAGCTTATAATTATTTCAAGTCTTGGAAACCCAGAAACATCTCTGTTGTTCTTCTTTGAACTTAGTATATTGTACCAAATATTGCACATAATGTGTAAGTATATTAAATGCAAATTAACAATCGCACTTAAATCTCTACAGGTGGACATCAAAGCACTGTTTACACATTTCCTCTGTAAGTTGTACTACAACACTCTAAACCATATTTGTACAAAAGCCTGATAATTTGTCTGCAGTGTTTCCAAACTGGTATCCTGTTTACCTTGCAGCAATGATGCCTTACGTGATCATATTACCATAAGTAACTACTTCACAGTCATTTCTTTGAACCACATCTGTTTATTACTGTCCTTTCTATTGCTGAATGTATTTCTAATTTGTCTAATTGCTGGAGCATTACTGTCTTGTATGATTTTTTAACTTTGTTTCAAAGACTTAAATGTGGACATGGAACCTTATCAAACATCTTCTGAACATCCAAAAGTACTCAATCCTGTGACTTATTCCTTTAATTATTGGATGAGGACATTTTCTCTGAGCACTATTTACAACTGCATTATACGCAGGAGTACAAAGAATGTGTGTCCAATCTTGCTACAAATATTGAGCAAAGAAACCTTTGCTGACTTACCTCCCCAAAGAATTCCAGCAGCTTTGTGAGGCATAGCTTACTGCTTCTAAAAATTGCCAATTTCCCTTTCTGGCCTCGTCATTATTTAGATGAACACTGATAACATCCAGCATTCTTGAGTATTTTCTCCACCAGCAGTGTTAGAATAGTTAGTTTCCAAATTCCTGACTATTGTCAATGTCTAAACATTAAGATTGCTTAAGTTGCAAGCTAGTCTTCTGCTCCAATAACTAGGATTCACAAGCATGTTTACTCAGAATTGTAGAAAGTGGGGTAAAGGTTCCTTTTCTAACCCTTACTCCCAGATCCTGGAAGGATAATTTTTTTCCCTTATATTTCCTGATGACAAGTTAATTTAATGCTTCCTTGTGTTTTACTCGGAACCTCAAAGTGTGCTCCTAAAAGATCTTGAAAGTCTGTATTATTACTTGAATTTGATCTGGTTTACAATCAGAGTTAAACTTCCATTAGTCATTGAGTAAAATGTAGTCTCTTCAACAATGTGCACCATTCATGTTGGGTTATGAACTTTTAGAAAATGTTTAAATTTTATAAATTTTGCATTTTTGTCTCTGCTGAAATGATTTGGTTATCTGTTCTTGAAAGAGGGTGTGCAACAGAGGAATCTTGCTGCTATTCAGCATAATAATGGCCCAAGTATTCTGATCAGGTTCAGAAACCCTCTTGCTGACTCCGATCGAATTAAAAATTAGCCACTGATCTGTGGATGTCTTGTGTGCTGGAGATTCCTGGTCAAGTGGCCTACTGTTACTAAACTGTCCAAGAAGTCAGCAGCAAAGTGAATGTTTGGAGAAGCCATGCCCCCTTCTACAGCATTCAGTGGCACAGGGGTATGCCAGGTCCAGTAATGTGAAGTCAGGGGGTGGGGCAGCATGGTGGAATTGGGTTGTATTGAACGGTGTGGTATGATGTGGGTTAGTTGTCGGGTATTCAGGTAGTGTAAGGGGTCAGGGGCTTGTATTTTCTTGTCCTGACTATGTGCTTGCAGTGGAACTGTCCACCTATAATGGCTTCATGTTTTCTGCCATCTACTAGCAGTGAATCAATGCTTTGGCCTTTCTTTATTTCAAGGAGGTCTTTTAAACATTTCAGTCACCAACTCCATGATCTCCTCTGAAGGTTTTACTGTTGGGACAGTTGTCTCCCTACCAGCCATTCAAATTAGAAACCATCTTTAGACAGGACAGCTTGAATCAGGTGGCTGCCTGAACAGGCCTGACCAACTTGGAGCTGTTTGTAAAGCAATCTTATTTTTCCTGTGTTGTGGGAACTTTAGGACTGCTGTTATATTTTGATTGCTGCTGCCCCTTTCATCTTCAAGCTTGTAAGAATCATTTCATATTTGTTCTTTTTTTAAAAAACAAAAACCATCTGTTAATGATATTCTTGTGTTATCTAAATATTACTCAATAAGACACGTAAAGGAGTCAGAGTAATGTAGCTGGAGAGAGATGTGCAGCAGAAAAAGGTGGTCAACCTCCCAAGCTACAAACTCGCCAAACAAGCTCAACGTGAGGAAACGTAACAACAAAACCGGAGCAAGCACCTGGCAAATTCAACCCGTCACTTATCCCGAATGGCATCCATGTTTGAAACCGGGCACCCAGATTTCAGGGTACGCTCCACGGACACTCGCCATGCGCAGCTCACATCCACAGGCATTGGCATCTGACATGTGCCATGCTCTGAGTAAACCTCATGAAAATCTCCAATCTGCTTGTCATTTGCTTCTGCAGTTCCTCACAGATCCTCAAGTTGCACCCACATCTATCATTATAATGCTGCAGCAAACTCACTGGGCTCAGAGCAGAGACCCTCTTTCACTCTGGGCCTACTTGGATGCTCATAGCATCTTTGCCTTGCATGGCCTTGCCCTGCTTTGCCTTTCCTTTTTGTGCTTTGCCCTCTCAGCCAGAGATAACAGGCTCATATACTGACTTGTTGGACAGTTTAGCACAGACAGAACGTGAGGAAGCTGGTCATTATTGTCAGCAGGCTTCAGTTAAATCAAGGGAGTGTTGTTTATTCATTTGTGGGACTTGGGTGTTGCTGGCTGGCCAGCATTGATAGCCCATTCCTATTTGCCCTTGAGAAGGTGGTGGTGAGCTGCTTCCTGGAATCGTTGCAGTCCACTTGCTGTGGGTTGACCCACAATGCTGGTAGGGAGGGAATTCCAGGATTGTGAAGGAACGGTGGTATATTTCCAAGTCAGCGTGGTGAGTGGCTTGGAGGGGAACTTGCAGGTGGTGGTGTTCCCAAGTACCTGCTGCTCTTATCCTTCTGGATGAAAGTGGTTGTGAATTTGGAAAGTGTTGTCTAAGGATCTTTGGTGAATTTTTACAGTGCATCTTGTAGATAGCGCACACAGTTGCTACTGAGTACCAGTAGTGGAGGGTTTGATTGTTTGTAGATGTGATGCCAATCAAGTGGGTTGCTTTGTCCTGGATGGTGTCAAGTTTCTTGAGTGTTGTTGGAGCTGCAACCATCCAGGCAAGTGGGGAGTATTTCATCACATTCCTGACTTGTGCCTTGTAGATGGTGGATAGACTTTGGGGTGTCAGGAGGTGAGTTATTGCTGCCATATCCCTAGTCTCTGATCTGCTCTTCTAGCCACAGTGTTATGTGGTGAGTCCAGGTGAGTTTCTGGTCAATGGTAACCCCAAGAATGTTGACAGTGGAGGATTCAGTGATAGTAATACCATTGAATGTCAAGGGGCGATGGTTAGAGAGTCTCTTAGATAGTAGTTAGAAAGCCTTCGCTCAGGAGTTCTGAGTGCAGTAAGTCAAGGGTAGCCTCCAAAACCAGTCTGGGTCATGGCCAGTGTGATCAGAGTCAGGATCCTCTCCTCTTAAGCGGTAAGGATCTGAATACTAGGCAGCACACAACCCAGCTTGACTGTTTCTGCCCTACTGTGGCTATTTCCTTCCTCAAGTGCAAAAGAAAGTTCTTATGGAGGATGAAAGCAGATGGCCTTTATTGATGCAGGGTTGGCGGGGGGGGGGGGGATTCCAAGTCAGTGAGTAGACAGAACAGAAGGCATGCAGAGTTAGTAATGCCTGCGTTCAGGTGGGTGAGGTTGAGTGAAGGAAGATGGTGAAGGCAATAGTGAGATCGGTACGGCATGAGCCTTGGTGGGAGGTGGATACAGTAGCAGAGATGGAGTGAGTGTGAAGTATTTGACAGGAGGTAGTGGAATTTACCCTGGCAGAGTCAAGAAGGGCATGGACATTCTTCTACAGTGCTAGGTGTTCCTTCAGATGACTGAGAGTGTTTTAGCCTGGGTGCCAACCTGATGAAGGGTTTATGCCCGAAACATCAATTCTCCTCCTCCTCAGATGCTGCCTGACCTGCTGTACTTTTCCAGCACCACATTCTCGACTCAGACCAGGCTGGCATGGTCTTGTGTCATAGCCTCCCTTGGTGGTCCAGGGAGTAAAGGAAGATCAGAATTGGCACAGCCCAGTCCAGCAGCACCTCCAGATCCCTCCATAAAGCAAGGTATTGAAATCCCCCTGTCTGCTGTGTCCCCATCAGGAACTGTCTGCCAGCGCTTGTTTGGGTATGCAAGGAGCTTTTAAAGATGGCACGGGCTCAAGTGAAGTTGGTAAATTTTGGAAAATCCACCGAGTTGCGAGGTTTTTATAAAAACAGCACATGGTAAGATGGGGTGAAAGATGCCATAGGGCTCCAGTAGGTAATTAATGAGGCAGGTTTAGTAAGGTCCAGCGAGAGAACTTAAACTTACCAGGTTTTGTGGTGAAAGCCCCTCCAAAAAACTCATGCAACCCAAGCTTAAACAAAAAAAAAATGATTTAGCCAATTGATTCTGGTTGCTTTTAGATCTGTGGTGGATTTTTTTTCACACAGCTAATCTAATATGTATATATGTATTTACGGAGTCACAGAGTCATAGAAATGTACAGCATGGAAACAGACCCTTCGGTCCAACCCATCCACGCCGACCAGATATTCCAACCCAATCTAGTCCCACCTGCCAGCACCCAGCCCATATCCCTCCAAACCCTTCCTATTCATATACCCATCCAAATGCCTCTTAAATGTTGCAATTGTACCAGCCTCCACCACTTCCTCTGGTAGCTCATTCCATACACGTACCACCCTCTGTGTGAAACAGTTGCCCCGTAGGTCTCTTTTATATCTTTTCCCTCTCACCCTAAACCTGTGCCCTATAGTTCTGGACTCTCCAACCCCAGGGAAAATACTTTGCCTATTTACCCTATCCATGCCCCTCATAATTTTGTAAACCTCTATAAGGTCCCCCCTCAGCCTCCAACGCTCCAGAGAAAACAGCCCCAGCCTGTTCAGCCTCTCCCTATAGCTCAAATCCTCCAACCCTGGCAACATCCTTGTAAATCTTTTCTGAACCCTTTCAAGTTTTGCAACTCCTTTCCGATAGGAAAGAGAGCAGAATTGCACACAAGATCCCAATAGTGGCCTAACCAATGTCCTGTACAACCGCAACATTACCTCCCAACTCCTGTACTCAATACTCTGACCAATAAAGGAAAGCATACCAAATGCCTTCTTCACTATCCTATCTACCTGCGATTCCACTTTCAAGGAGCTGTGATCTTGCACTCTAAGGTCTCTTTGTTCAGCAACACTCCCTGGGACCTTACCATTTAGTGTATAAGTCCTGCTAAGATTTCCTTTACCAAAATGCAGCACCTCGCATTTATCTGAATTAAACTCGATCTGCCACTTCTCAGCCCATTGGCCCATCTGGTCCAGATCCTGTTGTAATCTGAGTTAACCTTCTTTGCTGTCCACTACACCTCCAATTTTGGTGTCATCTGCAAACTTAGTAACTGTACCTCTTATGCTGACATCCAAATCATTTATACAAATGATGACACGTAGAGGACCCAGCACCGATTATTGTGGCACTCCACTGGTCACAGGCCTCCAATCTGAAAAACAACCCCTCCACAACCACCCTCTATCTACTACCTTTCAGCCAGTTCTCTATCCAAATGGCTAGTTCTCCCTGTATTCCACGAGATCTAACCAGTCTCTCATGGGAACCTTGTCGAACACCTTACTGAAGTCCATATAGATCACATCTACTGCTCTGCCCTCATCAATCCTCTTTGTTACTTCCTCAAAAAACTCAATCAAGTTTGCAAGACATGATTTCCCACGCAGAAAACCATGTTGACTATCCATAATCTGTCCTTGCCTTTCCAAATATATGTACATCCTGTCCCTCAGGATTCCCTCCGATAACTTGCCCACCACCGAGATCAGGCTCACTGGTCTATAGTTCCCTGGTTTGTCCTTACCACCCTTCTTATACAGTGGCACCACGTTAGCCAACCTCCAGTCTTCTGGCACCTCACTTGTGACTATCAATGACACAAATATCTCAGCAAGAGGCCCAGCAATCACTTCTCTAGCTTCCCACAGAGTTCTAGGGTACCGTGGGTGGCACGGTGGCAGAGTGGTTAGCACTGCTGCCTCACAGCGCCAGAGACCTGGGTTCAATTCCCATCTCAGGCATCTGTCTGTGTGAGTTTGCATATTCTCCCCGTGTCTGCGTGGGTTTCCTCTGGGTGCTCCGGTTTCCTCCCACAGTCCAAAAATGTGCAGGTCAGGTGAATTGGCCATGCTAAATTGCCCATAGTGTTAGGTGAAGGGGTAAATGTAAGGGAATGGGTCTGGGTGGGTTGCTCTTCAGAGGTTTGGTGTGGACTTGTTGGGCCAAAGGGCCTGTTTCCACACTAATGTAAATCCTGGGGATTTATCCACTTTTATGCGTTTCAAGACATCCAGCACTTCCTCCCCTGTAATATGGACATTTTGCAAGATGTCACCATCTATTTCCCTCCAGTCTATATCTTCCATCTCCTTTTCCACAGTAAATAGGAACCTTGATTATCTGGCATTCGATTAACCGAACTTCAGATCATCCAAACAAGACAGCAAGGTCCCAATGCGTGGATAACTATGTTATCCAGCATCAATTATCCGGCATTCAATGAACCAAATGAAATACTCCCTGCCTGTGTCCTTCAGGTAATCGAGTTTACTCAGAGTGTGTAGTACAGAGTAAACTCCAGACATAGATTGTACTTTGAGTGCTACTGTTCAGAGAGCCTGCAGCTGCTAGTCACTTGGATATACCGAGGGAGTTTGCACATTTACATGTTGATCTCTTAAAGGGACATTATTCCACAAAACCTTCTGAGGTGCAAGTTGATGGAGGCCAGTTGTAGGTGAATCAAAGTTACATGACCCCGTGGCCTGGCTGTAATATCAACTTGAAAACATGTATTATGCCAAACAAAAGCTTCCCCAGCACAAACATACCTTTCCAAACCAAAAAGTAAAGGTTTGCCAGTCAAAATCCACAGATTATAGTGAATGTGCCTCAAAAAAAATTGACTATCCAACATAATGAATAGCATGGAAGATGGTATTCTCTGAACAGCTTTTGCTCTTGCTCATTACAAAATATAGAGAACATAAGGGGTAATATTCATGTTTCTCATTTGCATACTCAATTGGATGAATCTGATCATTTGGAGCTCAAGGGTTCAAAACATTTGCTTGACTGTTGCTTACCTTGTAGTTCCATCACTTGTATGTTTCACCTTAATCCATTTGATAACTATTTGTTCTGCCAACCTGCTTAACCTTTCCACCATAAAAGGCAGTTCATTTATCCCAGGAATCAGCCTAATGAACCTTTTCTGAACATTATTTCCATTGCAAGTTTGTCCCTCCTTAGATAAGGACAAACTCCAGCTCTCACTGATACCCTACACGGTTGTACTGCCTTGTAAGTAAATACATGAAGCTGTTTGGAATTTTTATGAAGTATGTCATAAAGTCCTATTTAGATACAACATCTTTCAACCCCCTGACAGGTTATTCTAGTTTTGCTTCTTTATCTCTCTCGCTGACACACACTCTTGTTATTTTTCTTTTCCTTCTCTCTCTTATTCTTCCTCCCTATTTTATCTCTGTATCTTATTATCCTATTATCTATAACTATTTTGTTATTTGCAACATTCTATTTTACACCTGAAATCTCCTGAATATCATGCATTATCATGATCAATGCTGGATGAATGCCCTGTTGCTGTAGTTCCACTACTCCATGTGTCACAACATAAAATAAAAACACTGCTCAGTAACAGATTTTAAACATCAAGATCTTTCAACTAGGTTACTTAATAAATGCAATTATTGGTTTATTATCAAAGCAAAACTTATTCTATGAAGATGTAATAATTGGTTAACATAGGCAGTCAGTAATATAGAAGGATAAATTCTTATACCTCAAATATCCAAAAGACACTTAAATGTATACACACACACACTTCAGGAAAAGAGATGTCTAAAGACTTCTCTACATTGATCGGCTTTCTATGGAAAAATGGTGGTGATCAATAATCTGTTCTTGAAGTCAAAAGCATAAACCATAAAATTTTCCAGAGTTCATTGCTTTGTTGCTCTGTTATGTTCTGTTGCGCTGAAGTCAGTAATCATGCAGAACACCAAGTACAATCCTGGGATGTTTCTTCAACCAGTCTTTCAAAAGAACAAATAGATTTCACCCTGAACCATAGGCTTTTCTTTTAGAAATGGGTGAAATCAACTGGGCAGATCATTATTAGCAGGCTTTTCCTTTAACTAAATAAAACAAGAATCTCTCCAAACCAGTCACTGTTCAAAATACTTCCAGCATGGATTGACTGAAAGGTAAGCTGGTATTACCAGTCATGTGATTTACAGAAAACTTTGCTTCAAAACAATCACCAATGTCCACAGTAACATCTTTTCAATAAATCCTCCAATTTTTGTCTTCAAAACCTGAATTAAATCCTTTGTCCTCACAGTCCTTCAAAACTGAAGTCTCCAAGCAACGTTAAATATGAAGCATCTTCATTAAACTAACTGCTGCATTTCTTACTTATATAAAGTGCTCACTATTTGCATGTTCACCTTGGTATATTCCTTGTCAACATGGCAATGCGATTTCAAGAACAACAACATCCATGCACAGGAGTATCCAATAATATTTATTCCAGCAGTGTCTCCCTTTTATTACTAGAATTAATCCAAAATTTAATTTAAATCAAGCATATCTTGATAATTAGTAAAGGAAGATGGCTGAGATTTTGTATAAAGCCTGTTGTATTTTAATAATCAAATCAGCAGTAGGTATGGTCCACTAAATAAAACAAGCGTCTTTCGGGACAATTATAAGGAACATTAATTTGATTTATGGATGTGAAGTTCATTTAAAGCAGCCAAATATTTTGTGTTGCTACTGCATTTGTCTCATAAAATATCCTATCTTTTTTATCTTATCTGCAATACATTAACCACATGTCACCATAAAGATGTTTCAAAAGGGCTTTGTCATGTAAACACATTTTTAAAAAAAAACAATTCTTTAAAATGACTACTCTTACTGGAGTATTATTCAGGTTTCAACTACCTATTTTTTTAAGAACCAAAGCATTTTTTTACGAATAAGTTTTTAACTTTGGATTAATTGTAGTTACGACACTTGGTAGAGGCTGTCTTTGAAGTGTCAGTGAAGTTGGGTTTGTTATAATTTATGTCAGCAAAATAGGCCATTCTGGTCTATATACACTCCAGACAAGTCCCCTCACAACTGTCTTCATCTAATCCCATTTTCATATCCTTCTAAACAACAAAAACAGGAAGCGACACATTTATTGGAGGATTTTTAATTTTAAGCTCATTACAACAAGTGGAATATTTTTGAAGCCTCCAGAAAAAAACATTAAAACACCAACATTTGAATCAAGAGCATAAGAAAGCCATTCGACCTTTCAATTCTGCTCCACTATTCAATAAGTTCATGGTCAATCTATTTCTGTTCTGAATTTCATATTCTTATTTCTCCCTGATGAGCTTTGATTGACCCGTCTAACCAGAATCTATCTACTTTCACCTTAAAAATACTTTAAAAATTCAATTATCCCAACTCCAACACCTTCTGAGGTAGAATTGCAAAATTGCATAACCTTCTGAGAAAAAGTTTCCCCTCATCTCTATCCTAAAAAGGTGATTATCTTTTTATTTGTTCATTGGGTGTCAGCATCACTGATCAGTTTAACATTAATTGCCCAGTCCTAATTGTCTAAAGAGCAATTAAGAGTCAACCATATTCCTGTGGGTCTGGAGTCACATGTAGACCAGGCCAAGTAAGGATGGCAGCTTTCCTTCCCTAAAGTCTATTAGTGAACCAGATGGATTTTTGCAACAATCAAGAGTATATGGGTTATCATTAGGCTATTACCTTCATTATCCAGAAATTTTTAATTGAATTCAAATTCCAAAATGTTCAGATTCCAGGTTCCAAAAGAAAAGTCAAATTGGACTCAAATTTTATCTCTTTCTCTTTCCAGATGTGCTGAACTCCTCCGGCTTTTTAAAAATTTCATTTCAGCAAATGTCATGCCTACATAGTTGTTCTTTTTTAAGCTTAAAATATTAGCCTTAGATCCATTCTTCACCATTTCAAACTGGATGTAACAAGCATAATATGACTGTTGTGAGCTACAGATGCACTCACTGCGAGGTCATTAATTAATCCTGTCACTTTACTCAACGTCATGTCTAATATTTGGTTGCTCACAGGTCAGTTCAAGAATGTAGGATCTAGGAAACTATCTCAAAAGTATTCAATGAATTCTTCATCAAGGTTGATTCCAGTTGGCATGTACTTGAAAATCTCTCATGATTATTGCCATCTCATTAACATAAGCATCCAATATTCCTCCTGCACACTTTGTCCTATACTGTGATTACTTTCAGGGACCTGTAGACCACTCCCAATAATTGACCCTTTCCCTCACTATTCTTCATCTCTAATATAACTGTTCTACATCCAGATCTCCTGATCTCCTGAACCAACGTCATCTCTAACTAGTGCTCCAAGGCCATCTTTAATTTTTGAGTGCCATTCCTCAAACTTTCCCTAGCTTCCTATTCCCATTGAATGTCACATGCCCTTCAATTTTAAGGCTCAAAAGTTTGATATCCTACATCCACACTTCTGTAATGGCTGTCAGCTTATATTTATTCACTTTGTTGTGTGTTACTAGTTCATTAACTTTGTGATAAATACCGTGTACATTCTTGCTATTTTCTGAAGAGAATCAGTTTAGTTCAGTTGGCTGGATTGGTTTGCAGAGCAATGTGATGGGTTCAATTTCCATCCCCGGTTTGAGGTTCCCATGAATGACTCTCCTTCTCAAACTTTTCCCCTGCCAGATTTCTGGTGGCCCTCAAGTTAAATCACCACCAGTCACTTCTCTCTAATGAGAGAGCAATCCCTATGGTCTGGTAAGACTACGGTGGCACAACATCATTTTCTGACCTTCAGATTCCACATTAGCATTTTGCCCTCATACTTGAACTCGATCCTTGATTTGTTACAGTTACCCAAGCGTGATCCCTCACTCACCCATCCCTTCCTCCCATTACCCCCTACCACCTCTTCCCCCAAATTAACTTAAAGCCCTCTCTATTTCTGTTGCTTGTGAAAACACCCAGTCTGAGCACAATTTGGCTCTTTTATGTCCCAATAGTACAGATCTCACTTCATCAGTGCTAATGCCAGTTCACCACAAACTGGAACCAGCTTTCCCTCACTAGCCTTTGAATCAAGTAATCACTTCTCTAGTCTTATTCATCCTATGTCAATTTGCATATGGCCTAGGTAGTTATCCACAGATTATCACTTTTAAGGTTCAGCTTTTTAAGTTAGAACCTCATGTTCCTTCAACAGAATCCCATTTCTATTTCTACCTACATCATTGGTACCATTCTGGATGACAGTTATTAGATCCTCCACTTCCTGTTGCAGGTTGTTCTCCAGCCAAGAGCATATATACTGAACACTGGCACCAGGTAAATAACACAGCCATCTGGACTCACAACCTTTCCTGCAGAGAACAATGGCAATCCCTTTCACTATACCTTTCCCGACTGCCACTACATTTCTTCTAATACCAATGTCTTGAGGAGCTTCCTGTGCCATGATGTCATGGCCAGTTGAATCATCAAACCAGCAGACCTCACTCTCATCCAAACAAGCTGAGAAAACCTTAAACCTGTCTGAAAATTGTTAATGCTAAGGTTTCTGCACTGCTATTTGGATCCTTTACCTGTCTCACTTGCAGTCACACTCTTCTGTCCACTAACCTATACCATGGGTAGCACCGTCTCCTAGAGTAAAGAATTCAGGGAATATTCCCCATCCCTGATGTGCTGCAGTGTCTGCAACTTGGACTCCAGCTCAACAACTCCAGGCCAAAGTTCCAACTGCTGCAACAACTTACTGCAGATGTGTTTGACCTGGATCCCAGCAGCATCCATAAGCTCCCACATTCCACAATTGCAGCGCATGACCTGCCCTGCATCTCTAATTAATGAATAATTGCAAATTAATGAATAATTGCAAATTAATTAGTGATTGCAAATTAATTTATTTATAATTAATACAGCCTACACCTCACTGAAATGCTTTAGCACTGCCAAAAATCTTTACAAAACCAAGTAAACAAAACAGTCCTGTACTTACAATACCAATAATATCAACAGTTTCTAATAAAACCTGGAGAAAGTGAGGACTGCAGATGCTGGAGAGTCAGAGTCGAAAGTGTGGTGCTGGAGAAAGCACAGCAGGTCAGGCAGCATTCGAGAAGCAGGAGAGTCGACATTTCAGAAATAAATCTTTCATTAGAAAGGGCTTATGTCTGAAATGTCAACTCTCCTGCTGCCTGACTTACTGGGCTTTCTCCATCACCACACTTTTCAACTCTATTAATACAAGGTACTGATTTATCTTCTGCTGCACGAAATTGAAAATCAAATGATGAGAAAAGTAATGGAAAATATTCCTATTTCCTGCCTTTCACTTAACTTCCGACTCACTTCTTACACTTTACCTCTTACATTAAACCTTATTTAAGGTGTTAATGTAGCAAATTCTCACTTTGAATTAAATTCCCAAATATAATCACTCAGCCACTGCCTTACTCAGACAATGTCTCTGTCACTCTGTGTGCTCCCTTACTCCTATTATAACCGTTTTGGAGGCATGTTTGGAAAGAGGTGGTTTGATAGATAGACATTGTGAAAAGCTGGAAATGTGTTGCTGGAAAAGCGCAGCAGGTCAGGCAGCATCCAGGGAACAGGAGAATCGACGTTTCGGGCATAAGCCCTTCTTCAGGAATAAGAAGGGCTTATGCCCGAAACGTCGATTCTCCTGTTCCCTGGATGCTGCCTGACCTGCTGCGCTTTTCCAGCAACACATTTCCAGCTCTGATCTCCAGCATCTGCAGACCTCACTTTCTCCTCAGACATTGTGAAAAACATGTTAAGGAAATTTACAAATGAGAAAAAGATGACAAAAACAGAAATTGCTGGAAAAGATTAGCATGTCTGGCAGCATCTGTGGAGAGAAATCATAGTTAATGTTTCGGGTTAGGTGAACCTTCCTCAGAAAAAGATCAGTTGTTTCAGGATCATTTAGCAAAAATTGTCAACAACTCAATAAGCTGTAACAAGTCTGTTGATAGCAAGTCTCTGTCACTCTGCATGCGGGATCTTAGAGACAATATATCCTTAATTCTGATGAGTTTCAAAGGCAAACTCAATTCAACACTTATCTGCTTTGCACACAATATATTTTGCAGGAGGAATCAGCAGATAATGCTGAGTAGTGAGAGCCTTAGCTGATTTTTCACCTCCTATGTTCATTTGCTGTTTCCCCTGTTGCTACTATAAGAATCAGGTGGACCAACATAGCTTAATTTAAGGGGGGGATTGGTATCTTTCTTCTCCATGTGCCTCAGCACTTAGTAGTTTTCTATCTGTTAGTCCATGTAATATAAATCAAAGGGAGTCTGGTTCTTGTTAATTCAGACGTCTTGAAGTTTGTATGCAACACTAGTTATGCAGCTACAATTTCACAGACTTGCCCATATGATTTTGGTTCTGAGTTTACTGATGTTGCCTGGTATGAAAGGTGCTAGCTATGAAGAGAAGTTGAGTAAGTTAGGTTTATTTTCATTAGATAAAAGGAGATTGAGGGGGGATCTGATTGAGGTTTACATAATCATGAAGGGTATAGACAGGGTGGATAGAGACAAGCTTTTTCCCAGGGTGAAGGATTCAATAATGAGAGGTCACGCTTTCAAGGTGAGAGGTGGAAAGTTTAAGGGGGATACACGTGGCAAGTACTTTACACAGAGGGTGGTGGGCATCTGGAACGGGTTGCCAGCAGAGCTGGTAGAGGCAGGCACAGTAGATTCCTTTAAGATGCATCTGGACAGATGCATGAGTAAGTGGGGATTAGAGGGATACAGGTGCTTCGGAATTGTCCAACAGGTTTAGACAGTACATTTGAATTGGCTCAGGCTTGGAGGGCCAAAGGGCCTGTTCCTGGGCTGTAAATTTTCTTTGTTCTTTGTACATGTGACTAACTGAAGACACCACACAGCTCCACACACTGCAAGATTGACTGAAAGCAAAACAAGTATCTTTATACTGGAGCACCACATACCATGATGTTGTGTAGTCGGCTTCAAAGTGCAGCCATGTCTGGTCTGGAATCTACCATAATACAATGTCTGAGAGTATACTGACCCACTGGGACAGCATTAAAACAGGACAGGCCATGAGGAACAGAATGAAATGGGGGATGTGAGAACTTGGCGGTGGGAATGGGGGGGCTTAGCCCCAATGCACGTGCCCTGCATGTGATGAGGTGCCCCTCCCCCACTTTTTTCCCACTGTTTTCAGTCTGGCTTCAGAAATCACACTGGACACTCCTGCCTGCCTGCCTGCCCACACAAACGCTGTTGTGGTATAAGCAGTATGTCAAGGCTGAGAGGAAAACCAGTAAAACTGGAAACTAAGAAATAATAGTCCAACTTGGCTTTATAAAAGATCAAATATAACAAATATGTTCATTTCCAAGTATTACTGCTTCTTTTATTGGTTTTCTCCTCTAACTTGGTAACAAGCTCAGTGACCTTTTATTATTCAGTTAAGTAGCCTGGGTGGGCTGCTGACATGCATGTAGGCCCACCTACCACATTATAGGGACAGCTTGGGATGGGCAGCCCTCATATTTTACGTGTCCTCACTCTCAGTCAACATATGACCTTTGGAGGGCCTTACTATCCAGCTGATGAAGCAAGCATCAAATAATTTGGAAAAAAGAATCTTCCATCAGATCAACAGGGGTCAAGATTAGAGTGTGCTGGAAAAGCACAGCAGGTCGGGCAGTATCCGAGGAGCAGGAAAGTTGACGTTCCGGGCAAAAACCCTTTTCCAGCACAACTCTAGTTTTGACTCTAATCTCCAACATCTGCAGTACCTACTTCTGCCATGATGGTAGACTGGTCTTCTGCCACCTATCAATGGAGTAAAGTTGACAGAAATATGTTGTTTTTCCCAGATGTTAGGAGAAAATCATCACAGATAATACTCAGGAGATAATGAAGAACAGGATAGCCAAAGCCAAACACTTAGATCGTGAACTTTAAAGTTATATTGTAAAGTCCTGCAGAAGTTAATTAATTTTAAAATTATCGTCTGTAAAAACCTACAGCACTTTATTCAGTTTTACACTACAAACCCAGAGCTGTTCATTCAAATTTAAATTTGACTCTTTTAAAAACATGAACCTTTATTTTAAAATTAGGTTCCAGAGGTAGATGTTGTTTCTTGTCAGAAGGAGGCAGAAAGAGAGAACTTGATTTGCCAGCAATAATATGGAATATTCAATCCATTTTGATAAAGTACATGATGAACGTAATCAGGATTTCCAATCTCACAATGAAAGAGGTAGGTTATTGTGCTCCTCAGGATTGCGGAACATGGGCCTTTCCAAAATGCAGGACTGCGTGTGGTGGATATTCAATTCAACATCAGCAGCTTGGTATGACACAAAAATTTCAGTGCAGCAAAAGCCTTTTGGATTACATCTCAGAGAGGGGTTAGGATGTGGAATTCACTGCCTCATGAATATACTGATAAGATTCAATAAGGTAGAGTGGGCAGAGGCTCATGGAAGCTGAATGTCCTATTTCTATCCTGCAAACTCTACATGAATCGAAGTAACACTCGGGTTCTTAAGAGCTTTTACCTTATTCCAGTGCGTCTCAACATCTGATGCCGTGAAATCCTGGTGCCTAGATCCTACACAGTAAGCTACCAGCCTCCACAAAGCAATTGCATAACGCAGACCCTTTATTTTTCTGTTAATCAGCCCCATTGCCCAGACTTTTTGCTTACTGAGTCAAAGAATGGATTAATAGTTTCCATTCTCCAACCTGGTCTGCAATGTGCCTAGATGCGAGGAGAGATACACAATAATTAGATAGCTATAACAGAGATCCAGCTAGACTAAATGGCCTTCTTCTCAACCATATGATTCCACAAATTAAATATCAATGTCAATAAAATGCACACAACCTATTTTGCTTCAGTCTCCCACAAATGAAATGCAGCAATGGCATGTTACATCCTTAAGATAATGAAAGTGCCCCTCCTTCAGTGCACTGCTCAAAGCTATAAATAATCCTTGAAATACGGAATGGCATGTTAGACTCCATGTGATGAGTACTGTTTCACCATCACTGACCCACAACCTACAGTAAAATTAAAGCATATAAATAAAACAGCAAAATGGCTTTATAGAGTGCCCTCCATAAAACTCTTCACCTTGTTACTTCGCTGTCAGCTTCAAACCTCCTCAAAACCCATCTTCCTTGACTATGACTCCAGCCAAATCTCTTAAATCGTCTAAAGTCCAGTTCACCTCTCTCCTCTACAATCTTGTGTGATATTTTCTTGCGGTAAATGCACTGTACTGTTGAAAATATTAATGATTTGCACCCCCCTGACTATAAAAAGCACAGGCTAGTTTGCACATAATGTTATTAGCAGTAACCTAATACACCTTGAGGACATCTGAGATTACGCATGGGTTGTCCTCATGGTTTTGCTGCTATCATGGATTAATCTGCACACACAAATATTGTATTAGGCATCAAGCTTCCTTTAGTTATCTCAAGCAATAGCATTAATGCACAACCCATAGATAAATCACAGAATTGTTATGGCACACAGGGAGGCTATTTGGCCCATTGTGCCTGTGCTCGCTCAGTCACTGAGCTCTAAATGAAAGTGCTGGGATATTTTTAGTTATGTCTTATGTCTCATTTAAAGGGAAATATCCCAATTTAATACAATTGTTCTATCTATGTAAGCTTCCAGAATACTTTAACATTCCACAAAGAGGTGTAAACACTATGCTGTAGATCGAGTTGAGTGGGTGGTACCCCATCCAGTTCCACTAGAAAAGATGAAACTATCTAATGGACATTCATTTAAGAGAAAATAATTGTTTGAGTTTTATTCCAATGGGAGGTGGAATAACAACTTGTTTTTCTCATGGAGAACAAAGAGGTTCTTCTTGGACAGTTCTCATTTTGAGTGCTTTGAGTGCCACTTTGGATCCCAAGATACTAGCCCTGGCTCATGTGCTTGCAGACAGAATCAGCGAGAAGTCTTCAGAGTAGACAGTTTCTACTATCAGTCAGCACATAACTGATGTCACACCAACACAGCCATTTGAGAGCCCAGTACCTCAGATAACAGCACCCCTTCAACATGCACACATTCAGCAGCAGGACACCAAACCATTGCTACTTACAGGTCAGTTGCTGATTAATTTCTGCTGGTTGGGACTGTTGGACTGATTGAATGTTTCCAGAGTTCTTTGAAGTCATAAACTCTACAGAGAGTAGTACGGCTTGTGCTGAAGGACTCTGTCCTGACTTTAAGGAATCTGTACAAACTACTCCTTCCCAGACACGGATATGGTTGTAAGCATTCCCCTGGTGTTATAGCATCACAAGGAGAATAAACATGAGCAAAATAGAGCAGGCAAGCTGCTAGAAGAGAGAGAAAGAGAAAAGAAAAGGGTAAAGTGAATTGGCCATGCTAAATTTTCTATAGTGTCCAAGGATATGCAAGTTAGATGTATTAGACAGGGCTAAATGTAGAGTAATATGATAGGGGTATAGGTCTGGGTAGATTACTTTTCGGAGGGTCGGTGTGGATGTTTTGGGCCAAATGGCCTCTTTCCAAACTGTAGTGATTCTATGATTTCTATGAAAATGCATCTGATCAGAAACTATATCCACCCAAAGTGTACAAGGAGTAATTTTCTCCACAAACCTCAATGAGGAACACTGGTGTGGCTAGAGGGGCCCTGCAATACCAAGCAGGACAGGTGTCCTGGTTCCTGGTGGCCTGCTACACCATCCATAGCCTGATCATCCTGAAGAAATAACCTTCGCCATCAGCTTTATATTGATCAGCTGAGGAGCAACAGAAGAAGGAAGGGAGAAGGTGGCAACCTTTTTCCATCTGGATTGTCCACGAGTAATTCATTCAACTACAGCAACCTCAACTGGTCATTCACCAACAATCTCACACCTTACCTTCCCTCAGCCATTAGTCGTTCACAAAACTCACTCATTCTCAATTTTAAAAAGCCCAGCACAAATTTCACACCCTAAACTAAATTCATGAATGAAACAATTCAATTGTGCAATCAAACAACAACTAATCACTCTCAGGTCTTAGGTCTTTGGTCCATATTCTGTCCAAGTGTAATAAGGTTAGAAGTTGAGTAGCCCCCGCAGAACTGAGCATTGTGTTAGCACAGTCAATGATATTTTCTGTCACTTTGCAGATGGAGAAGAATTGACTGAATTTAAGGAGGGATGAAAATATATTGGGGGCAGTTCAGAGAAGGTTGATTAGATTGATATCAGGAACAAGTGGATATTGATATCTGCAATTGTATCCTTGTTTGATGAGGACGGGTTGGACAGGCTGGACTTGTTTCTCCTGGAGTTTAGAAGAGTGAAAGGTGACTTAATTGAAATGTACAAGATCCTGAAAGGGCTTGACAGGGTGGACATGGAAAGAACGTGGGTGAGTCTAGAACTAGGGGACATCATTTTAAAGTTAGGGGTCACCATGACAGAGCAGAGATAAAGACAATTGTTTTTCTCTCAGAGGGTCATCTGGCTTTGGAACTCTTTGCCTCAGAAAACACTGCAAGTTGGTTTGTTTGAATATGTTTAGGACAGCAATGGATAGATTCTTTTTTGGAACGGGTATCAGCAGTTTTTGGGGGGTGGGTGGGAAAGTGGAATTCGAAACACAAACTGGTCCCTTATGAAGTTACTGAATGGAAGAACAGACTCAAGGAGCCAAATGATCTACTTCTGCTCACTTATTGTCTGCACGTGTGAATTTGATTTGTTCTTCTTTTTGAGACACGCCATCCCTGAGCAATTTTCCACATTTCCAGGGAGATGCCGATGGTGCTGCTGTGCTGGAATGGTTTGGCTAAAGATATAGCTAAATCTGAAGCACAAGTCTTCAGTCCGAATGTTTTATAGGCCAATAGCCATTTCTTGATATCGCATAGAGTGAAATTATTGATCTGAAGGCTATGATAGTGGGGACCTCAGGAGACAGAGGACCATTCACTGAGCACTTCTGACGAAAGTGTGTGCAAGTGATTGACCCTTGTCTTCTGCATGGACATGCTGCACTTGCCCATTGTTGAGAATGGGGACCTGTACCTTTGCCTCTCCTAGTGCTCCCACACACTGCAGCCCCAGTAGCTGTTATATGGGATGGTGAAAAGCTGCTGACCTGTTATGGCTGTGGAAGGCTCTGCTTTGGACTGCACTTGATTAACTTGGACACAGCAGTCTCGGCCAACAAACAGCAGCAAGAGAACTATTGAGCTGCAGGGGTGAGAGAATGGATGCTGTCATCCTGAGCTGAGACAGCAGGTTCATGCTCCATGAAACCACTGCTACTCATCTGGGGTGGTAACTCAACAATTCTCGCAATTTATTAGAGGACTGTTCATTGGATTCCTGTGATCCATTGCATGCCTTTTTGAAAGCTGGTATTGACAACCATGAAGGCAGCAGTCTGAGCTTCCACAACAACTCACAAACATTGGGTGGCTTCTGCTAATCTAGACTCTGATTTCCAGCATCTGCAGTCCTCATGTTTGCCTAGCTCACATCTGACCCTGTCCTGCAGAGAGCTGTTACCTATGCTCCCCTTTCCCTCTTCAGTCTTGCCTACTATCTCAACATGTATAGATCTTGCCTTTGTGTAATGATATGTAATGTCACTGTCTGAGCTGGTGACTATGAAAGCAAAATTAAACAACTTCTGTCACAATTTAACTGGGAAGAGCACGCTGATTATCATGCCTCCTTGTTTGACACACTGTGGCAGAATGAATACAATCCCAATGAGACCACTAGCGTGCCTGGCTGACTGCTATTTAGGACTAAAGCAATTCACACCAGGTTTCATCAGTAACAGAAAAGAAAACTATTTACTGTAACATACTTTAACAAATCATAGAGAAAGGAATTAGCTATTTGTCCACAATATGTAATTTAAATTCCACCCCTTTAAAACCACAAATGCACACACACTTGTATGATTAGGGCAGACAAAAAGCAAATATTTCACTCAGATATGGTGAGTTGAAAAAATATAGAAAGGGAACAAAATTTTGAAGATCAAAATCCAGATCACAAGAATGGGTTATACTGCCTGTCACAGTTTCTTTTGACGTCAGTAATCCTGACATTCTTTTGTCTGTAAAGTGATGGTTATTCTTCACTTTATTAGTTGATTGAGTGGACATGGGCCATTTCTTGTCAGAATATTTTATTTTAACTTTTCTTGGTTTGGTTCTTTTCTCACCCACTGGAAGAGAGAAGCAGACAGAGAAATACATTCAGTTCACAGGCTCTGGAACTCTCTGGTTGCCATGCATTTACAGACTTGTAGCATACTGGAGCTCAACCAATTCATAGGTTGTCATCAAGCAGTGTTTACTTGAGGCTGAATCTTACATATTTTTGGTGGAGTTCAATTTCATTGAGTGTTTTGGAGGCTTTTTCACCATGAGGCCTGGCAAGTTCTTTTTCTGGATCAGTGGTGCTGGAAGAGCACAGCAATTCAGGCAGCATCCGAAGACAGGCAAAATCGACGTTTCGGGCAAAAGCCCTTCATCAGGAATAAAGACAGAGAGCCTGAAGCGTGGAGAGATAAGCTAGAGGAGGGTGGGGATGGGGAGAGAGTGGCATAGAGTACAATAGGTCAGTGGGGAAGGAGATGAAGGTGATAGGTCAGGGAGGAGAGGGTGGAGTGGATAGGTGGAAAAGGAGCTGGGCAGGTCGGACAAGTCCGGACAGGTCAGGGGATCGAGTTGCTGGAGGTTAGAAGCTAGGATGAGGTGGGGGAAGGGGAAATGAGGAAACTGTTGAAATCCACATTGATGCCCTGGGGTTGAAGTGTTCCGAGGCGGAAGATGAGGCGTTCTTCCTCCAGGTGTCTGGTGGTGAGGGAGCGGCGGTGGAGGAGGCCCAGCACCTCCATATCCTTGGCAGAGTGGGAGGGGGAGTTGAAATGTTGAGCCACTGGGCGATTTGGTTGATTGGTGCGGGTGTCTCGGAGATGTTCCCTAAAGCGCTCTGCTAGGAGGCGCCCAGTCTCCCCAATGTAAGTTCTTTTGCCATGCCTTACCAAACTCACTGTATTAATTACCTAACCCAGCTCTAGTGCATCTTTCACACATGATTCCAGCCCCATCTTACCACACACCATTCCTGAAATAAATCACCACCTCAGTGAATATCTGCCCAAAGACCAGCATCCTTTGCACCCACGCCATCTTTATAAGGCCACTATACACCAGGATGAGCAATGGAGCACCAAAACTGCTCTGGTCATTCATGAGCAGAATCTGAAAATGACAGAGGTGGAGATGATGGTTCTGTGACTCTCCAACCGTTCAACTGGAGGTCCTGGTGAACAGGGTGGTGCAAAGGAGAAAAGGAGACCGTGCCCGTAAACCTAGTGCAAGGCCACCTCCTGGAACAGTGCCATATTGAGGCTGCGGAGAGCACAGCCAGCAATGCAGAAAGAAGATCAGTGACCTTCTCCACACTGCCAGGCTAAATACCACGCTCTCCTCTCTGCGATCTCACATTCACTCTATCTCTGCTACTGCACCCATCTGATGTCGTTGCCTGCGATATTTTCCCTCATTCGCTCTCACAACAACCCCCTAACTTCCATCACCAACTCTGCATAGTTATCTGCACTGCCCTCTCATTCCCTTCGATCTCCTTTCCACTACCTGCACCAGCACTAAAAACAGTGCCGCCCATTTTCCATCCCTCTCTTTCTCTCATTACAGAGCACAGCCTATAATATGACAGAGCAAAACTGTAGAGTTGAAGAGGTGCCTGACATTCAACTCATCATCCTTTAAGCAGAGAGAATCCTGGCTCTTACAGAAAAGACTGGGACCACTGCTATGGAGATGCAGAGGTATCCATGTCCCACAGCAGTGTAAGTATCTTTCTTTCTTCATTCCATTGCAATGTTTACAGTCACCCTCCTATCTGTCCCATTCAATGTACGTCACTTCCAATATCTGCTTCCAACACCTTCTTTATCTTGTGTCTGGCAAGTATCACCAGCAAGCCCACCACCTCCATGAAGAAACAGCTAGCTCCCTCCCAAGCCACCTCCTTGACCTCTGAGGACAAGAGTATGGAGGTATCACAGGACGTTTCAGCAAAGCCGGCCCTTCCAGTTCCAACCTGCAGGAGTCCTCCAATCTTTGGAGGTTCAAGCTGAGGAGGGTCAACTTGCCTCTGGCAGGAAGCCTCAGCCTGTTTGGCCTGTCCCTGGGGGCTGCCTGCTCACCCCTCCAGGGAAACAGGCTCTAGTCAAGCAGGCCCCCTCCACCCTAGCTCCAGTGAGGACACTAACACATAGTTGAAGGGAAAAGAAGTAGAAACATTTTAAGGACAGAGGTGAAAAATGGCTTGTAAGTGTGTCAGTCTTGTTAGTCTTGATGCTGAGAGGATAATCAAGGCTGAAATGTCTTCATTATGCACCTGTGAGGTGCATTGGGACATTTTATCAAGTTTAATGTGCTAATGTAGGCAAATGCAAGCTGTTGTTTTTGATTGAATGTCTCATGTGCACCTCACTGACTAGAATTTAAGACGATGCTTCAGATGTGTCAATGCTTCAGAGCACTGTGCAGTTTGAGCACGATTCCCTTGTTTTGTACTTTATTGTTTTGCCTGTAACTTTAATATTCTATTCTCTTCACTGCTTGCTACTCTGCAGTGGACTTACATTCTCAATACCAAGTCTATTACAACCCCCTAGACCTGTTGCAATTTCCTCCTGAGCCTTTTTGACACCAACCACAGCATTCAGAAATCAATATTTCAAACTACATTATGAGAGATACATTTGACAACCAGCAATAGGTGCACCTATTTATTGTCGCTTCTCCCTCCCATGTCTTTTCTTTCATTTCCAACCTTCCACAGTTGTCTGGTTATCTTTCAATCTTCAGTTCTTGACAGTGAGCACACACAGAAATGCCATAACTTGTCTTTGTGTTTCACGGATGTGGGCCTAACCTGCTGTGCATTTTCACTATTTTCTGTTTTTATGGCAGCCATCTGGCCTCAGCTAACTGGGAAACTGAGAAAGCGAAAGAATTCTGATCCATCTCTGGAAGAGCTGCTGCTTTTTTAGCTTGTGCGCTGAGCTCACAGTTTGAAGATAGTTCTTGGCATGCCTCAGACTGTAATGGACTCAAAAGCTTAATTGACTCATTGGGAATATAATGGTGCATGTCACTGACAAATTAAAAGACTTGCTGAGTGCCAACTCGCATAGAAAACCCAAAGTAATATCATTTTGACCTTAATTCAAGTTCAGCTCACATCCAAAACTACTTATGCAACCCGATTTATGTTCCCCAGCAGTCAACTGATGAAGGGGTCGATCACCTACACCCTTTGGTAGTTTAGAAGCACATCCACATTGTCTAGCATTCCATCAGGAGAGAGGGTGTATCAGTACATTCTGGGCAGTTGAGCATTAGATTAAGATTATTGAGGAGAAAGTGAGGTCTGCAGATGCTGGAGATCAGAGCTGAAAATGTGTTGCTGGAAAAGCGCAGCAGGTCAGGCAGCATCCAGGGAACAGGAGAATCGACGTTTCAGACATAAGCCCTTCTTCAGAAACGTCGATTCTCCTGTTCCCTGGATGCTGCCTGACCTGCTGCGCTTTTCCAGCAACACATTTTCAGCTATAATTATTGAATGTTTGCATTTATTTCATAAATACTCAAATTTCAGCTGTTGAAGAAAAACCCTTTGCCCCATCCCAAATTTTTCAATTTGTAATTGGTATGGGATAATACCACAGACGTTAGCAAATAAGTTAATCTTTGAAACCTCAAAATGTCGCTCCATTAGTATGGTTCAATTTTTATGCCAAACGTAGAAATGAACTGCTGGTGGATGGTGTGAGAGGTCACTGTTGTATTCAATATAGCTAGAGTCAGTCATATTGCCATTTTGGAATGACCGATGCAAAGTGCCCACAGTGTAACATGGCTGCAATACCTACATGACATCTTGAACCCAGTTATAGAATACTGGAATGTAAAACACAGGCAGGGTCTGTAAATTGCAGTTGATTGTTGATCTGAGATTGAGGTTAAAAAAGGGAAATCAGCTCAGATTGGGACCCTTCAACCACACAGCATCAACATCCACTTCACTAGTTTCCAAATCTCCCCTCACCCACCTCATCCCAGATCCAACTCTCCAACGGCACCGCCCTCTTGACCTGTCCTACCTGTCCATCTTCCTTCCCACCTGTCCACTCCACCCTCTCCACCGACCTATCACAATGGACCCCACCTGCATCCACTTTAACAACTTCTCAGCTGCCTTCCACAAGCCCCATCCCCAACCCCCAATTTACCTCTCAGCCCTCTTCCCCATCCACATTCCTGATGAAGGGCTTATGCCCGAAACATTAACTGTCCTGTTCCTCAGATGCTGGTGAACCTGCTGTGCTTTTCCAGCCCCACATTTTTCAAATCAGCTCAGATGCCAAGTACATGGACATGATTTTTAAGTCTGACCTGCATACCATGATCTATGATAGAAAGTTTGCTCAATTTTGTAAAATGGGGATGTTGTTGGATCTGTTATCTCTTACAAACTTCTCTCTTTTTTTTTGTTCTACTGATTTGACAAACATCAGGAAAGGTGTACAGCACTCTAACATCCCTCATTTAAAGTATCAATATCCCCACACACTACTTCATACACCAGACCCTTGGTTTACTGAAGAAACAGTTGGACTTTGCAAGAGTCAGGTTAGTATTCTCAAAGAAGAATCAAGTGACTTGAATTGTCCTTCACGTGCAAACCTAATTTTTTAACCTTGGACAATATGTCTCTATTTATGCAAAATGTAAGCAACTGCAGAATATTTACTCATGCAAAAGTAAGCACTTATTGACTAGTTAACAATACAGGTGCAGGTTCAATTCTCACAAGTCATTGATCCTGCACAATGTGTTCTACAAATTTGTTTACAGAGCAAATAATTCCCTAATTAATTGAGTGTCCAGCAGTAATGGGGGGTTTAAGGATTTATGTAGAACAGTTGCACTTCCTAATGTAGTTATTAGTGAACAGTGAACTCTTCAGCTAACTGTTTGGATGGGCGTGCAACAAAGTCAATTTTGAAAAAAAGGAAGCTACGACTGTTCAGTGTGCACTGAATTGTGGTTCATGCATGTTTAAACATAATTCCACTTGGTGTAAGACCATCCAATTACCATAAGTGATTGGAGAGTAGTTTATGTAGAATTAATGCATATGCCATACTTAAAACCAAAAATCATACAGAAAATGTTGGAGGCACTCAGTAGGTGAGGCCACATTCATAGAGAAATAAAGGGAAGGTTAACATTTAGATTTCAGGTCAATGGTCTTTCATCAGAATCAGGAGATGTTACAGATGAGCAGCTTCTCAGAAGGAGCAGGCTCTGGGAAAAGTGAATGGGGAGAAACAAGGTGGAGGACAGGAAATGATTAACGCAGGAGTAATAATGGTGTTAAAAAAAAACAAAGGGCAATAAATGAGGGAATTCAGAGAAATAAAACAACTTCTCGGAGACTCAGCAGATTTGTGAATGACTACAGCAGAATAGCACAGAGGCAAGTATAGAAAACCTGGCAAAAGAAAAGTCTTTTTATGGCTACAGAGAGAAAAGAAAAGTTAGGTCACACACAGTAAGGGCTACCTCCAAGGAAGTCCCAATTTTCAACCCCTACCCTCAATAACCCAACTTACTCATGCTGCTGGTTTGAATCAGAATCCCTTGTGAATTAACTAGATGATAGAACAGCTAGACATTTGCTCCAGCCAAAGGACATGCACCCTGAATGTTTGGATGTTAAGCTGAGATTCTGCTCTTGATGCCCTTCATGGTTAAATAGCCATTGATCATTGCAGGGTCAAACACAACAAATGATCCCTTGGTACCAAAGTACTTCCAGTGTCCAAGGAACTGTTGTGAGGCATAACTTCTCCAGAAGTTATCTGACAGAAATGTCAGAAACATTTGATTTACTTTAGAGACAGTGACTAGTGCATGTCTTGGTTTCACACAAGGATGCTGGACCAAGAACATTCTCAAAGCAGACTGTTCGTCATTGCACTGGAATGGAAGTTACCTATAAATATCCACAGTGAGTTAAAATGCCCCTTTAAGGAGAGTTACCAGTTCTCCATTGTCAAGTAGCCACAATATCAAATTTTATTATATATATTATTATTCTGCAAAAATTCCATTACGGTTCTCAAAACAACTATTGGAACTGTCAGAACCAATAAAAATGGAGAATGGGAGTGGGGAAATGTAAACATGACAATATTTATATGGCTACTGTTTCATATGTTCTCAGAACAGTTCTGAGGAAGGGTCACTCAACCCCAAACATCGACTCTGATTTCTCTCCACAGATGCTACCAGACCTGCTAAGCTTTTCCAGCAATTTTTATTTTTGTTTCCAATCTATTGGAACTGCTCCAAAAAAGGTAGAATTTTGGAAGGTGACCACTAATGCATCCAATATTTCCATAGACATTATTTCTAGTACTCTGGGATGTAGATTATCAGGACCTGGTGATTTATCAGCCTTTAACCCCATTAATTTCCCCAGTGTCATTTTAGCCATCAATCTTCCGTTGAGGTGTCATCTTCAGTGAATTTTTTATCTTTGTATTAATTCCAGTGCATTTGTCATGCAGGCGCAGACATGATGGCTAAATGGCCTCCTCTGCACTGTAATTCTGTAATTCCCATGTGTACACACTGATGTAATTAATGCACAGGGTGGTAAATGGAGAGTTTCCTGCAAAATAGTAAAAAGTAAATCAAAAGATGTCTGCTTGAAACAGCTATAGAAATGAAGATTGAAAATAGTACAACTAGCAGTATTTCTACTCCCAGTTAAAGGGCAGGAGGATTGCTATCAAAGAAGTAGTGCCATTAGCAAAATATGTTGTGATATCCCAAGTGCAGACTATTGTTCAAGATTTGTATAACGTTCCTTTAACGTCATTTTATAATGAAATATTCTTGTGCCTGCTGGTGTGATATATTGTATACCTGTGTGATTCAGCCTTTCTTTGCTGCTAATGCTGTAGAGTTTTGTTCATTTATATTGCACCAGCAACATCTAACAAGAGCTGGATGTATGTGCCTACTACTGAAGTTGTTCTTTGCACTGCCAGAGGCAGTTAGGCTCCTTCCTTATCTTACAGTTCTGCACTGCAGCTACTACAATTGATGTCAGCAATACTATGAGTTCTATCAGAGCAGCTAAAAACAAAGATATGTCATTCGGAAAGAATTTCTTAAAAACAAAGTTTGCTTTGCTTATATTCCACATGTCCATAAGTCTTTCATGAGCCCCCAGTATTTGCGTATTTAAAATAATTTATAAATCTCACAATTACCTGCACTACCATTTCCAGTACTCTTACAAATAAAGCACCAGTCTTTCTAAAACTACGAATTTAAACCAGTATGTGCCACCTGGAGTATTAAGGAAAGTTTGTTTTCCTATGGGGGCTTATGAGAGGAACGAGAAATCACCAAATCAGTAGCTTAGTAGAGTTTAAGATGAGCAATTTTTAAAAAATTTATTCTAAAGTTTTTAGGCAGTTCAAAGGAGACTTGACTGGAGTCAGAAGCAAATAGAGTCATTCCAAGAAAAGGAGGTTTGTTGAGGATCGCTTAAGAAAATAAGTTACCTCAGTGAAAGAATGGATTTTGTGGAGCTTCCAGTCTTGGAGTTTTTGGTAAGTACTAAAGTAAAAGACTAAGAAAGTGTAAACTCTCAATTGTTGAGAGGCCAAGGGAAAAGGCCTCACAGCTCATGGGATTGGAACTGAAAAGAAATAATTAAGTCAAACCTACAGATTTGATAGGAAAGGAATTTTTATAACTTTCAGTAGTTGTCATATGATGCTTTCAAGGGGTAGATGAGATTTTATTTTGCCATTACTTTTGAAATCTTTCAAATGGTATTATACGTAGATAGCATGGTTTGTTTTATTTTGTTTTCATTTCTTTTGTGTAAAATTCCTCTGTCTTATTGTCAAAGTCAAACCTACAGCCTCGTATGCTTATGTTATAGTAAAAGATCACCGCAGTGAACTAAACAGGAACAGAATATAATCCGTCAAGCCAGATTTCATTATGTGATCTGCCTTATTCAGCATTAACATCAACTGGAATCACATCACTTCATACTCACCATCAACAAAGTACAGCAGAAAAAGATAGACCTCTCTAATTCTGTGAGGTGTTCACTGATGGAATTCCAAAACAGATCCAGGCAATAGTTGATTTCCAATCTGTCAGAATGTAACCCTTATATTACATAACAGAACTGAATGATCCTCCACAATAAATAATTTCCCATTATCCCACCCCTCCCTACCTGCTTTCATGTTGATTCATGCCATTTTACACCACCCACAGGAATCATGCAATGTTGTACCAACTCAAACCATGCCACTCTATGATTTGCAACCTTGAAGTAATGCAACCTAATATAATGCAATGACCAGAGAATCACCAACAATGACAATAGCTGTCCATTAAGATATTTCTGCCCATGCTGAACAAAATGCCTTACACAATGCCTGAACATATAATGCTACAAGCACCCCAGCCTTACCCAATATACCACCTCTTACTAAAATTGCTCACAATATATCCCTCTAATGTGACACCAGGAGCTGCTCATTTTGGAACCAAATGGATGTTGTTGGGAATATTATTCTGCTGTTATCAAATGCCAGAATAAGCAACGTTGCAGGTTATGAGTTCTCTGCTACACAAATAAATGAGAGACTATAGAGTCAGATTGGATAGGATTGGTGAGACTAGTTTACTTCTGCTCTGATGGATAACTACAGTAGGTCGCATGATTGCATCCCTACAGAGCTCACGACATTCAGGGAGCCCATGAAGGAACTGTTACATTTCCAGACTACGGAAGCATCCAACCATCTAAACTTATCAACTTTGTGATTAGTTAATATAGTCTTTAAATTGGGTGCAGGGGAAAAGAAGTTTATAAATTTCTCTCTACCCATCCACGCGGAACCTATTTTCTCACAATGCAATTAACATCACCAACATTTACAAAATATTACTGCAACTGCCTTGGCTGAGCACGGGAAACAATATTAAGGTAGCTGTGAGGGGTTTGTCATAATGTGCTTCTTTTAAGAGACTTGCATTTTCTTTCTGCAAATAGAGAGGTGGTAAATTCTCTATAGGCACTAAAATCAATGCACTGGAACAATGATAACAAACACAGACTCTACTTTTGCTACATCCCCAATTAATTAAGCCTTTCACGGGCATGTAATTAGGAACATTAGCAAGTCATAAAATTGCTGTGAGTCTCTAAATTATGCCCCAGTCCTTAGCAATTTGTTTTTAATTCCTTTCTAAGACAATGGTACTGCAGGGCCCAATAGATCTTCATACCAGCCTACTGTTTACTTCTTTATGGGTTCATTCAGAACTAACTGTTTTCTACTGATCCCAAAAGAACATGTACCACACACAGTGCTGTGTCCTTTTAACTCCTCAGTGAGTATCTGCAACTTCTTTACATCAGGCCCTCTATGAGACTCAGAACCTTCTTATGAAGTGAGTACATATAATTCTACTGTGATAGTCACCGGGATAGTCTCCCCTCATTATTAGGTAGATATTCCACCATAAATAGTTACATTCAGCTTTATAATACAGCCTTCCAGCTCAAGATTAAATCATAGAATCCCACTGAAGTGTTTAAACAGTGATTTATTTATTTGGAAATTGCTGACAAACATTTCAGTTCAGCTCTTTTTTTGGTATCACCATTTACCAATGTCACTCACTTTAAGTTAAGTTTCCACTAATTGTAACATCATGAGTTAAATCTCTGTTGAATGTTAACACAGCTCTTAACCTATTTTCTAAGATTTGTCTTAGAATGAGAAACACATGTCTTATTGTTGAGAATATTGTAACTACACAGGTTTGATATGTCGATTCAAAAGGATGGTAGTTTCCCTGCACTACTCGAGACACCATTCTTTGTAATTCTTTCCTTGAAGAGGAAACTTTGTCAAGGAATGTTCTTTTGTTTAGCATCATATTCTACCATTGGGATATCACAGACAATAAATTACTTTTGAAATGTAATCTTGTTCTAGAAACAAATGCAGGAGCCAATTAGCATTCAGCCAAGTACAACAATCAGCTAATCAATAAATGACCAGATAACAAAAGCAAAATGCTGCAGATGCAGGAAATCTGAAGCAAAAACCAAAAATGCTGAGTATTTCCTGGATTTTCTGCTTTCCAATAGTGCCCTGTTCGTCTATTTTGGGTAACATTTCTGGTGGTAGGAATGCTGGTCTGGACCCAAGAAAACTCTATTCTTTCTCAAACTGTTTCTCTTGTACAATATATCAGCTGAGAGATGCCGCAACCGCACTGAATTATTAGCCAAGGGTATTGGTACAACTTTAATATGAAATTTGAACCCACAACGTTCTGATGTAGAAGCACAGGTTAAATATTAGTAAACATTTTCTTTTCTGTTTATTACATTATTTGGGTGCTGATTCTGCAAGAATTACTACCTAAAAGTTCAATGAGTTAAGCTGTTGAACATTTGGATGTAGGTTTACTCGCTGAACTGGAAGGTTCATTTTCAGACGCTTCGTCACCATACTAGGTAAACTCATCAGTGAGCCTTTGGATGATGCGCTGGTGACATAGCCCTCTTTCTATTTGTGTGTTTAGGTTTCCTTGGATTAGTGATGGTATTTCCTGTGGTGACATCATTTCCTGTGGTGATGTCATTTCCTGTTTTTTCTCAGGGGGTGGTAAATGGGATCTAAGTCAATGTGTTTGTTGATAGAGTTGTTGTTGGAATGCCATGCTTCAAGGAATTCTTGTGTGTGTGTCTCTGTTTGGTTTGTCCCAGGATGGATGTGTTGTCCCAGTCGAAGTGGTGTCCTTCCTCATCTGTATGTAAGGATACTAGTACAAGTGAGTCATGTCTTTTTGTCACTAGTTGATGTTCATGTATCCTGGTGGCTATTTTTCTGCCTGTTTGTCCATTGTAGTGTTTGTTACAGTTCTTGCAAGATATTTTGTAAATGACTTCAGTTTTATTTGTTGTCTGTATGGGGTCTTTCAAGTTCATTAGCTTCTGTTTTAGTGTGTTGGTGGGGTGATGGACTACCATGATGACAAGAGGTCTGAGTAGTCTGGCAGTCATTTCCGAGACGTGTTTGATGTAGGGGAGAGTGGCTAGGGTTTCTGGATGTGTTTTGTCTGCTTGTTGGGGTTTGTTGCTGAGAAATTGGCAGACTGTGTTCATTGGGTACTCCTGTATCGGAGACTTTCCTCTGCTCTAAGTAGTTCCTCTCTGTTGCAAAGTGTGGTTGTGCATTGAAATAATGCTTTAATGCAGCTTCGTTTGTGGGTGTTGGGGTGATTGCTTCTGTAATTCGGTATTTGGTCAGTATGTGTTGTTTTCCTATAGACGCTGGTTTGAAGTTCTTCATTGGCTGTTTGCTCTTCTGCGACATCTAGAAATGACATTTTATTGTTGTTTTCCTCCTTTTTAGTGAATTTTATGTCTGTAAGGATATTATTGATGGTCTTTAAGGTTTTGTCTAATTTGTTTCATTTAGTGATGACAACGGTGTCATCCATGTAGTGGACCCAAACTCTGGGTTGGATGGTTGACAGAGCTGTTTGTTGGAATCTCCGCATTACTGTCTCTGCTAAGAACCTTGATATCAGAGATCCCATGGGTGTTCCATTGGTTTGTCTGTAGGTTTTGTTGTTGAAGGTGAAGTGGGCGGAAAGGCATATGTCCACTAGCTTGACGATGTTGGCCTTACTGATGAAGTTGGTGATGTCTGGCGTATGTGTCTTTTGTTCTTCTAATAATTTAGTCAGTGTTTCCTTGGCCAGGTTGATGTTGATAGATGTGAACAGAACTGTCACATCAAAGGAGACCATTATTTCGTCCTCTTCTATCTTGGTGTCTTTGATGGTCTTCAAGAATTCTTGAATGGAGTGGATGGAGTGGTGTGAGCCTTCTACTAAGTGTTTTAGCCTTTGGTGTCGCTCCTTGGCCAATCTGTTAGTTGGTGTTCCAGGTAGCGAGACTATGAGTCTGAGGGGGACTCCTGGTTTGTGAATTTTGGGTAATCTCTGAAAGAGTGATGTGTTGGATCCGTCTGGTTTCAGTTTTTGAAAGTCAAAACTAGCCAAACTTACACAAACTAGCAACACAGACAACGCAGAAGCATGGTTAAAAAAACATATCTGACTGATCCTTAATAGACACTGAAAAAGCTGTAAAAGGATTAAATTACAACTTCCAGGATGCAGACAAGAAAGATTTCTTAGCAGCATTACAAACAACACTGAAAGTCAACCAACTCACAGAAGAAATCCAGCAAACCATCAGACAGACAGTCCCATCAACATTAAGCAGGAAAAAGGAATGAAACACATTCAATACATAAGAAAGGAATGCGCTAGAAAGACTAAAATAAAATAAAACGTTGTTATCCTACTTGCAGACAAAGGACGCTTGACAGTCATATTAAATCAAAGAAACTACATTGAGAAAGTGAATGCATTACTTGCAGATACCAACACTTACTAAAAGTGGCGATATACCCAGCCCCACAACTAGAGGACTGAATCTCAGTCCTCCTCAAAAATCTTTAGACATCTGGAGAAATAAATAAGACTGACTTCCAAAAAATGAAACCAGATGGATCCAACACATCACACTTTTATGAATTACCCAAAATTCACAAACCAGGAGCCCCCCTCTGACCCATAGTCTCGTGACCTGGAACACCAACTTACTGATTGGCCAAGAAATTACACCAGACTAAAACACTTTATAGAAGACTCACACTACCCCATCCAAGAATTCCCAAAAACCATCAAAGACACCAAATAGAAGAGGATGAAATAATGGTCTCCATTGACGTAACAGCCTTGTTCACAACCATCAATATCAACCTGGCCAAGGAAACACTGACTACACTATTAGAAGAACCAAAGACACATACACCAAACACCACCAACCCTGAGAAAAAGAACAGGAAATGACATACCACAGGAAATGGCATCATTAATGCAAGGAAACCTCACTGATGAGGTTACCTAGTATGGTGATGAAACGTCTGAAAATGAACCTTCCAGCTCAGCTAGCTAACTCACATCCAGAAGTTCAACCTGAGCTACAAATCTTCTCAAAACTGTTGAACACTTGAAATTACATGGTCATCAAAGCTGTCTAACTTAATGCTTGCAGTTCGATATCCTGGTCCAAAACTTCTTGTGGCTGCAAAGGAAAGCCCAACAATAAGAACTTGCTGTACGGAAACAATTTTTGTTATTGTACAAACAAAATGCCAGGACACTCCACAGAAGTATGAACAAACAAAAACTGGAAAATGAGCCAAAGAAAGGGATTTTATGAGATCTCAGTTGAAAAAGATTCACATCACAATAAACCAGAAGTCTGAGGAAGAACTCTTATTCCATAATTGAAACACCCCCATACCACACTCCCACAATAACAGTGGCTCCTTGAACTTCAATTAGGTGAGACAAATGAATATTCTAATCATCTTCTTCATCACAGGTTTGCCTGGAGGCTTTTGGTTTTATGGTAGAAATCCTATCCTACATACTTTCTGTGGATCTCAGCTGCCCTCAGACTAGATGGAAGTTCATGTGAGAAATATAAAGGACCTTAACAGGTCCTAAGTCCTGAAAGGTATCAACTGGGAGAAAGTTGATTACCTTCCCAAAAGAAATCATTTGCCACATTGAAAAAGGAGGTTTTAAAAGAGCAGCAGTAAACTAACAGATTGATTCAGGCTGGGTGCAGGTGATGTGAAGGTGTGATGTGTCTTGCCATTAAATGTGACCAGAGTAAAGTGCACCCCCAGGAAATTTGGCACCCTTAGTGATTGTGAAGTCTATAAGAAAAGTGGCTTCTTTCAGCTTTCTGAGTCAGAACTCTATGAATGTCTTCTTTCTACTGCTTGCAATGCAGTTTGCTGCCCAAGTACAATGACTTGAATTAAAATAATGGGAGAGGCAGTGAAAGTGTCCATTTCTCATGTGTTCTGAGCAACAACAAATTATTTGTTCCTATCAA
>NC_057737.1:20791293-20819658 GCF_004010195.1 Chiloscyllium plagiosum | reverse complement strand
CCACTGAGTGGTGAGTTTTCTGAGAACATGCCTGGCGAGATAGCTCACAAATTGGACATAATTCTTGCTGCAAGGGCTAAAACAATGATTAATGCGGTGCGATACAGTTAGAAAACCTACTCTACCTTATGGCATGAACCAATCCACCAAGCTTGTTTTGCACTGAGCCAAAAAAAAATAAGATTCAGCCCAATGATTTTAAATGTTTAATTCAAAGGTGCTGGTCAGGACACACTGATTGAAAGTGCTTATTTTTGATGATAAACCCAATTTTCTGCTGTATTAATAAAGCTACATTAAGTTATCATTCAAAATATCATTACTTACGAATGGCAAGAAATAAAGTTAAGCAATTACACTCTATGACGTTGTCCAATTGACTTGGAATTGCCAATTATGTAGGTTCAGACATTTTACTTTTGTGATTATGTAAATGCTTGCGCAATTTCCTGAATGTGTCCATACTAAAGATTCTACCCCACGGTGTTGACAAATAACACTAAATTATCTCTCTTGCTACTTATATTGCAAAAAAAAAGGGGCTGTTCCTTGTCTTTTTTACTTTTCAAGTATTGGTGAAAGCTTTCAATCAGCTACTTTTGCAGCTCTCAATTCCAATTTAGAAAATGCACAGAGTGCAGCTAATGGAATAACATTGTGTTTTGAAAGCCCTGCACAGAGGTGTATTTATGCACTGTGCTACATTAGGCCAGAATGTGAAGTTGTGTTGACAATTTCTTTCTTGGCAAGTGGTAACAGTATGTTTGTGGTGAGGTGTGGGTTCAGGGAGGTGAGGTTTCAGTTGTGTGGGAAAGCGTTAGTTGAAAACAGGAGAGAAATTCATTTAAATGTTCACATTTTTCCCATTTAATTTTCTTTACTCTTTTCTACCATTCAAATTAATACTAACATAGGAACAGGAATATTAAAGTGGGTGATTTTAAGACCCCCAATATTGAATGGGGTTCCCTTAATGCCAGGGGCTTAGATGGGGCAGAATTTGTTAGGAGGGTTTCTTGAAACAATATGTAGATAGTCCAACTAGGAAAGGGGCTGCATTTGACCTTGTACTGGGGAATGAGCCTGACTTGGTGATGCAAGTTTCAGTGGGGGATCATTTTGGGAACGGTTATCCAAATTCTGTAAGTTGTAAGATAGTTATGGAGAAGGAATAGCCTGGTCCTCAGGTGAAAGTGCTAAACTGGGGAAAGGCTCATTACACCAGTGTTAGGCAGGAACTGGAGAAATTAGATTGGAGGTGACTGTTTGAGGGTAAATGCACATCTGACATGAAGAAATCTTTGAAAGGCGGATTGATCAGCATTCAGGACCAACATGTTCAAGTGAGGGTGAAAGCTAAGGATGACAAGGTTTAGGAATCCTGGATGACAAGAGCTACTGAATGTTTAGTCAAAAAAAATAGGGAAAATACATCATGTTTAGGAAACTGAAATCAAACAAAGTCCTTGAGACATGTAAAATAATCAGAAAAAAGCTTAAACAAGGAATCAGGAGGGTTAAAAGGTGACATAAAATGTCCTTGGCATATACAATTAAGGAGAATATCAATACATTTTATACGTATATAAGATGCAAGAGGGTCGCAAAGGAAAGGGTAGGATCATTCAATGACAAAGGAGGGAATTTATGTGTGGAGCTAGAGGAAGTGGGTGATGTCCTTAATGAATATTTTGCATTAGTATTCACCAAGGAGGAGGACATGGATGATGGTAAGATGAGGGATTGGTATGATGATATCCTAGGTCATGTTCATGTTAAGGAGGAGGTGTTGAGTATCTTGAAAAAGCATTAAGATAGATAAGTTCCCAGGGCCTGATGAGGTCTATCCTAGGATATTGAAGGAGACAAGGGAAGAGACTGCACGGGCCTTAAAAGAGATCTTTGTATCTTCTTGAGTCAAAGGCAAGGTCCCAGAAGACTAGTGAGTAGCTGACATTGTTCTTTTGTTTAATAAGGTCAACAGGGATAATCCAAAAAATTATAGGCTGGTTAACCTTCTATCAGCGAAAGGGAAACTATTGGAGAAGATTATTAAGGACAAGATTTAGTTGCATTTGGAAAAGAATGGACTCATTCAGCATAGAAAGCATGGTTTTGGATGGAGGAGGTCTTGTCTCACAAATTTGGTAGGGTTTTTTGAGGATGTAATGATGATGATGAATGAGGTAGGGCAGATGATGTTGTCTACATGATCTTTACTAAAGTGTTTGGCAAGGTCCTTCAAGGTAGATTGTTCCAGATGATCAAGTCATATGGGATCCACAGTGAGTTGGTAAGTTGGATACGAAATTGGCTTGGTCATGAAAGACAGAATATTTGTGGAAGGATGTTTTTCTAACTGGAGATCTGTCACTAGCAGCGTTTTGCAAGGATTAGTGCTGAGATATCTGTTGTTTGTAGTATATATATATATATAAAGCATGATGCAACATTCAAAGAGCTCATCTGTAGCCTAATCAATTTCCCATATCTCTTTATATCTTTGTTTAACAAAAAAATTATCCATCTCAGATGTAATATTAACAACTGATTCAGCAGCCACTGCTGTATGTGGAAGAGAGTTCCAAATATCTACCACCCATATTACCTTTTAGATATGAGTGTTTGGGGAAAGTATCTAGTGTGGCACTGACCTCAGGACAAAACTATTCTTAACTCTCCTACAGGAGCCAATTAATCTGCCAGTATGTGTATATTGATTTGGTCATCTGAATGACTATCCTATCTGATAACACAAATCAGATCAAAGATCTCTGTTGTTTAATTAGATATTATAAATCCAGAATGTAGCTGTGCTATTACTATGACGGCAATGTGATGATTTGGGCATGCATTGAGTTGGACGTGACAGCATAACTTGAGAGGTGTGCACATCATATCGACACCAGAATGTATCAACGTCAAAGAACATGAGCAGTCGATTGTTCTGGACATCATGTGGAGTACAATCCCAGAGTGGCACGTAATAATACTTCACCATATTGGGCACTTGCTAACCTTACAACAACATCTTACTGTCATGAGCATGAAAAACCTTCTGCCTGGCTCTTCCAGCATGAAACAATCTCAAGGGAAAAGGGGGTTGGAATGCAAAGATGCATGAGCTGACCTCCTTTTCTTCGTAGGCAGAGTGCATTTCAAAAGTTATAATATAACTCAGGTCTGTACTTCATAGTCCAAAGCTAGCAGTCTGCGCCTGGTAGGGTGGCATAGCTGCAGTCTCAAAGGAAGTTTCCAATCTTACTTAAAGCTCTTATATTACATAAAGGTGGCTTGGAGCAAGTACCAGCTTTCTCCTACAAAGTGGTGTTCCACCCCAGTTTCTGCAATGTATTCCATCTGTGCTTTAGTTGTTAACTGGTATAAATCATACCCACATGTTTAATTGGCAAAACAGTGACTAAAAGCTGCCATCGATAGCACAGTGCGCAACTGTTACTTTACAAATCCATCTACATTATTTGTTCTTTAATTCAAGATATTCTGTATCAACAGAGTGACAATTGCAAAGTGGAGACTGACAGAAATGTCTGAAAATGGTTGTGAAATACATGCTATGGATTTAGACCACAATAAATCATGAAACAATTTTCACTTTGATTTTCCTTTTCCATCCTCACCAGGGGGTCAGTTGGCTTGACAGCTGATTTGCAATGCAGAGTGGTGCCATCAGTGTGGGTTCAATTTGTAGGACACTGGCTGAGGTCTCACCTTCTCAACCTCATCTCTCACTCCTCACCTGAGGTGCGCTGACCCTCAGGTTAAACTCACCCCACCAGTCGTCTTTCTCTTTAATGAGAGCGGAGCCCTCTGGGATTATGGAGATTTTACTTTTACCTGACTTCACCAAAACATGGAATATTGGAGGGTCCACAGAATTTTCTGACCACTTGGCAGACTAATACTCCTTTCTGTTTTCTGTTCATGCAGAAAATAAAGACGATGATTCCTGGTATCAAGTTCCACAAAGAGGGCTGAGTTTTTTTTTCTTCTGTCCCCTTGTGCTTTTTCCTTTCTTGCCTGCTAGGGAGATTATTTTGTGGACTCCTTGGAAATTCAAAACTCAAGTTTGAATACTGCTTAGTGTGCTCCTCCCTATTAAAGAATAAGTGACAAGTCATTTCGGACTGAGGAACGTCTTCACCCTGAGGTTTGAGAATCCTTTGTATTTCCCAGCCCAGAGGGGTATGGAGCTAGTCTTTAAGCATATTCAAGATGGAGATCAATGGATTATGAGGTATTAAAGGTGTCAAAGGGCGTGGGACTTTGCTGGAAAATGGTTCTGGCGTAAAAGATCAGCCATGGGTCTTTTGCAGGGCAGAGCTGGCACTATAGATATACTCCTATTTCCTGTATATTGTATTTGCTTTTTATTCGTGTTTTATATACTCTAGTTGAAACATTTAACCTTTTTTTCAAAGGCCTTTTCCTTAAGAAAGAATTTAAGGGCGGAATTTGCCCATATTTTATTTAATTTTTAAACATTATTTTATTATTTTATATTTTACTTAATTATGAGGGCGGGTGACGGTGAGGTGGAAACTCATATGACAGCCCTCCAATCACCTGACGATCAGCTTATTAAGAGTTGGCAGGCAGGTATGGCTTGGAATTTTGCAAATCCACAGGGCATGACTAGTGACCTGGAACACCAGGGCTGCTGGTTAATCAGAAACTGGCAGTTTCTGGATCATAAAGTCCATCAGTCCAAGCTTACTCCTTGGGTGTCCATTGGCGAATAAGGTTAAATTCATCTCACAAGGTACGGGTTTCAAGGGATGAGGGGAAGGTGTTCAGGGGTGCCCGAGGCAAGGGCAGGAGGTGGCTGTTATTGGCCGCCCTCTTACCCCTGCCCTGGTCTGATTGGCCATAGTTAGGGCTGAAAATGTGTTGCTGGAAAAGCGCAGCAGGTCAGGCAGCATCCAGGGAACAGGAGAATCGATGTTTCGGGCATAAGCCCTTCTTCAGGAACGAGGAAAGTTTGTTCAGCAGGCTAAGATAAAAGGTAGGGAGGAGGGACTTGGGGGAGGGGTGTCGGAAATGCGATAGGTGGAAAGAGGTCAAGGTGAGGGTGATAGGTCAGACTGGGGTGGGGGCGGAGAGGTCAGGAAGAAGATTGCAGGTTAGGAAGGCGGTGCTGAGTTGGCTTTAATGGTCTGACAGTAAAATGCCCTCCTGATGCAGTGGCATGATCTCGCATGCGAAATGCCACTCCATTGAGTCTGCATGTGTGGGAAGCTATACATCTAGGTGACAGAGGCAGTGAGGAAAATGAAGGAAGGTCATATCAAACGTGTGCCACAAGCCATTGCTTGATTAAATTGTTCCACCATCCTCCTCCCCCATATGTATTCACAAAATAAGTGAGAGTGTGATCTCAAAGATTCTCTGCCGCAATGCTTGTTCCGGAGGGAGTGGTCTTTACGGAAGTTCGATGGATTTGACTGAGACAAGGTGGGGGGAGGGGAAATGAGGAAACTGGTGAAATCCGAGTTCGTTCGATGGATTTGACTGAGACAAGGTGGGGGGAGGGGAAATAAGGAAACTGGTGAAATCCGAGTTCGTTCAATGGATTTGACTATAGTTAGGGGCTATTAGAGGCCCCTGTAATCCAGTAAGCAGGTTGACATGGTTTCTCCTTCTCTAACCCAACAGGGAGGCAGCTTATTTGGGAAATGGTGAAATGATGTGCTTAAGTGGCAATTCATTGACCATATAAAGGGCTTTAATTGGTGGCAGGTCAAGAAGGTCAACCACAGACTGGAGATATGGTAAGAAGAGGGTGAGTTCTGAAGAAGGTCACTGGACTCGAAACATTAACTCTGTTTTCTCTCCATAGATGATGCCAGACCGGCTGCATTTCTGCAGGGATTTCTGTTTCTGTCTTAGATGTTCAGCAGCCACAGTTCTTTGTTTTATTTTAACATTACAATGATCATTTGCAGTGTGCTCTAAGGTGCAACTTTGAAGTGTAGAACTGTATTGTAAGCGTGTCAGGGATGTGCCGTTATGCAGTGAGGTTGGTACATGTCCGATGACAATGTTTGTGGACTAGGGTCTGTATGTAGTCACTTTCCAGGGCCCATGCCATAAGCTGTTGGTGACTAGTATCCAAGAGGGAAGGTCAGAGGGCCTAGCATTGAGCTTAAATTGTCTGGTAACTGCTCTGGCTTTCATGTTTGAGAATTATCACCGTCTGGTTTCTATCTGGTGGGTGGGAGAAGGGAAAACTGCATAGAATTGAGATGAGGCTGACTAATAATGAGATGTTAATGAATCCAAATGTTGTAAACGGGACGTACTAACCAGATTCTCATATGAGTTGGAAAATAGGACTTTCTGCCCTTGATGTTGAGAATCTCATTACTGCAGATCTCATCCAATTTTCTCAATGTTCTTGTGTCATTCAATGGCTAGGCAAATTGCGCCCCTAATCGTTCGGAGTTTGTGCTTGCGTGCCAGCCAGCAGTAATTACAGGCTGGCATCAGCAAACAGCTGGCAGTAGGTTGACTACCTAGCCTCTTGGCGAGAGAATGGATTATGCTGAGTGGGTGAGTGAATGAAAATGGTTGAGAGGCAGATGCATCCCAAGGCACTTGGTATAATTGCTGTTAACACAAAGAAGGAATTTTTACAATGTCCTTACAGTATCAACTGGTTCTCCTTTCTCCCTTGTCCACTGATTTCCATACACTGTGATTTGATTTACACACTCTCGTGCTGCAATGCATTTCATGTTTAATATGTGACAGGAGATAGATCAACAGCTCCACCTGTCAATAGGGGGAACAATTCACATACAGCCAACAGGAACACTCTAGTAAATAGGATTTTTGGAAGATCCCCTCCCAGTTTAACAATCTGAATATGGATAGAGTTGATGTGGATCTAAGATAATGCAAAGACTTGTCCTGAAGAAATAAATTTCCACTGTTGACAGGAAAGATATTCATTATGTGGTAATTGACTGACTACCAAACTCTACCAATGTTGCCGTGGCCTGTGACATGTGAGATGCACTCTCTTTGATTTGTTTCTGATATCCTTTCCTTCTTGTGAGGCGGAAGGTGCTATCTACCAGGAAGCCATAAGCTACTTCTACATCCTGCACACTGTGGCCCGATTGAATCCTATAATATCACTGCAGAGCTATTCATCAGACCATGCCATGCTTGATTTAACCATTCCCAGTGATCACTCTCAATTAAACATCTTCCACAAATCTACTTTCATGATTGAGACATTCTTGCAAAGTCATTAAATTTATTATAGTCATTATAGTGTTGAATACGTCCAAAATTTGGTGACCTCTGATTATAATCTGCATAACTTCTGGAATCAATGAATCAAGATCAAACTTGACTTGGTTTCAAACCAATATCAATTTTGATGATAGTATAGTATAAGTGAATAACTGAATTGCATATGTGTGAACTATATTCCACATTATCCATGTTCTGTGTACTGCAACTTTTCTTGGGCCCAGCTACTGTGTCCCTCCATTCAGCTTTGCGTCCTCAGTACTGTTTTGATTTAAACCCATGGTTTCCCCAAACATTAAGGTTAAATTTAACTTTATTAATTAAGTTATTTTAATCAAAGATTAAGTTTAAATGGATGTAGGCAACATGTGAATGTGCACAAATATTTTTCAAGGAACTGAAAACATGCAACATTATATTACCTATAGTCAGTCTATCATGTGGCTATTTGAGACACTAACCAGACTTAATAACATTGAGTCAACAGCTGGTTAAGTGTCTAAGTCAGCCAACGCAGTTCTTCACAATGAATGATATATGATTTTTATTTAAAGTCGTGTTTCAAATATATTCAGAACAAATTTCCTTCATTTTTCTATACATAATTCCATATGTAACACAATAGTGTTTGAATATACTCAAAAGAAAAAGCTAACGATGCAAAGATGAGCGAAGAAGTCTAGAGCATTGGAGGAATATTTAATTTTCCTTGAAAATTTGTTCTTGAAAAATGATTAAGCAAAACTACTGTTTCTGTGTTTTATTAAAGCTACACATTTTCACATTTCCATCCGCATTAAATCTTTGTTTTTCTTTCTTCCCATCTTTAGATCCTGAGCGTTTGAGCCCCTCACTCATCCTTGACTGAAGGTAATACTAATCAATGTTCAACTATATCTTTTCAAATAATCATTGGTATATTAAACTTTACTCATGACTGTATAATTTCCTCATATGCATAATCATATTTGGCTTTCTTATGACTGCAAGAAAAACGATCTTACCCAGGGCAAGTTAATCCTCATTTATTGAATGTCAAACATATTTAAATATATAAAAGATGTCTATCTTGAGAGGTGTGTGAAACATCTGTAGAATGATTAAAGCAAGTCAGAGTGTACAGAAATGAAAGACAGGTATGTGCAATTCAACAAGATATTCCTGTTGCATTTTAAGCGGTAAATGTATTTTCGTTTCCTTCATTAATGTGATGAAATTGGCACTATGAAGATTTATAGGTGATGATTCATCCCTCCAAAAATATCTAAGTAGGCGGTTAGGAAGGAACATTAAATAAGTATATCTAAGATAATAAATGGTTTAGAAATGTGGTAAATCTGGTATATTCTTTCAAATTATAGTAAATGGCCATTCTGTTTTTGTTGTCTGCTCTGTTATTCAATTAGAACATGGTTAATACAAATCTCAACTCCAGCTGCCCACCTTGGTTTGCAATCTTAATATCTTTGTCTAACAAAAATGTATTTAATCTCAGATTTGACATTTTCAATTGACTGCTATCCTTAGTTTTATTTTGATGTGAGGTGGCGGGGGGGGGATGAGTTTCAGACTTGTGCTATCCTTTATATTAGCAAGTGCTCCCTGCCATTATCCCTATTATCTCCTTTAATTATTTTAAGCATCTCGCTTAGATCATCCAGTAATCTCCAATACTCAAGGGAACATAAAATAGTTGATCTGACCTCAAAATTTAACCCTTTTTAGGCCCATTTCTATCAAGATATTGCAAACAGACATAGGATCAAATTGGTGAAAGGTAACATAGGAACAGAAGTCATGATTTTTTTTCCCTACACAGACACCCATATTTCAAGTGGATTATTGTTTTGGGTGTTGGAAGCAAGTGCCAAAGGATTATTTAATGTGCTGGCATCACTGATTCCTGACACACAGGTTTTACACAGCTAGCTCCAAAGGAAATCCTGTTGAGATTCAACTGAGCTGTGGGTGGTGAACCAGGCTTTCCTGATGGCTGGTGCTGGAGAAGCCAACAGCTTTACGCATGGATTACAGACAGCAGTGGAAGGCCTGTTCAGTAGAAACTGATGGTAACAGTGCAGATTCCACAAAGTAAGGAAGTCGTTTGGATTGAATGCTTCTTCTTTCTGGCAATACAAGCTGCTCAGGGAAAAATCGCTATCTTGATTTATGTCTGCATTATGATCCTTTGCAAAATCACTCTAAAAACTTTAACTTGACCTGTGGTCATATTGAGATGACAAAGGAAGATATTGTTTTTGCATTTCAGTGTTGCGACCACTTCTGATCTGGTTTGGAGGAGCAGAGTCTACGACTTCGGTACAAACATCTGTAAGCCATGGCAGAGGTTTTTTTTTTACTTTCTTTGTCCATCCTTAGAACTCTTATGCCAACATTCAGTAGAAATGAAATTATGAATAAATAATTCAAGATCTACTCATAAAGTACCAGGAATAAAATCTCGCAGTTTCAAACACCCAATTTCTGAAAAGACAGTTTTTTTTTAGTGGATCAATGAAGATGGAGAATGTGAGGTATTCCCCCATGTTCTATCCTGTGAGGAGTAGGCTGCATTTTAGAGTCCCTCACTGGAGGATTTGCAAATGGACAGGAATTGGTGGTGAGGGGGAGGCACAGGTGGAGCAAAAAAAATTTCCTGACTGGTCTACTCGCTGCCTACACATTCACTTTTGATTTACCCGTAATTGTATCAGCAGCTCATCCACCTTTGCCCCCCCATGAACTCCTTTAAGGGCCATTTCTACCTGGCCACAGCTTTGAGACTAGCAGGAGGAGTTCAGGAAAGAAAGAGAAGTCTAGCACATTACCTTGCTTGGGCCTTGGGAGAGAAAGGTGGGTGAGACGGCATTCATCATTGGTTCCTCTTTCCAGATTAGTCTCTGCTGTACCCGAACACCAACACTATGCTAACTCAAGTACTATCAATGTCCATTGTCATAGAATCATAGAGATGTACAGCATGGGAACAGACCCTTCGGTCCAACCCGTCCATGCCGACCAGATATCCCAACCCAATCGAGTCCCACCTGCCAGCACCCGGCCCATATCCCTCCAAATCCTTCCTATTCATATGCCCATCGAGTCTTAATGTCCTTCATGCCAATTCTCCCAGCACTCTTTTTCTTACACTCTCCATGCCAACTCACCAAGTTAGATCTCAGGAGCTGGTTTGGAATGATGTAAAGGTTGAACTATCTAATACAGCTTTCACTATTGTAAAAAAGTCTCACATTCATGAACACTAATGCAAACCACACAAATATCTTCTTGTATGTAATCCTCCATGAAAAGAAACACACTTGTATTTGTAACTCCATATCAAACTAATCCTTTAATAACCTTTTTGAGCTGTCAATTAAACTATGTAGTTTGGACCCCTGCTTAGAATTGGAGAGACCAGGCAAACATGAATAATGATATAGCTTTTTTTAACCAGTTCAAATATATCATAACACACTTCTGGGGCAGGTGGGATTTGTACACAGACCCAGAAGTAGGGATACTACACTGTGCCACAAGTACCTCATATTAATAATACTGAAAGCCCTTCTGGTAATATCAATAACCTGGAACAGATTTTTTTCAACTCACTGACACAAGCAGCTTATTTTTAATATTTAAAAATAGTTTGGGGATTTCAATAACCTCACGATAGGTGTTTTATTTAACCTTTAATTCTTCAAAGCTGTGAGGATTTAAATAAATGCATTGATCAGCTGTTTCACATACCTCCTTCAAAAGCATTTGTGACCATTCTAAAACATTATGTCTCTAACACTGCAGGTGAAGGCTTCTGCTGTGGTACAAATGAAGTCTATTTGAACGGAGCACTATGTCAAAATGGCCTTGCTGAGCTTGGGTTTCCCTGACTCACGTGTGAGTCATGTTGCACCCCCTTTTCCTTTCTGCCGATAATGGGGCATTTGTTGGAAATGGGGGTAGGGCTCACTATTTTGGAGTCTCTGTGGAGTCTCCATGACTCCCTGGAAATCTAGGTCTGAGCAGATGTCTGCAGGGACAGAAGAGGATGCAGGTATTTGGGAATAGTCAACAATACCTGATGCAAAGTGACGGATATGGGTAGAAAGTGAAATACCTTCAAGAAAGGAATAGCAATTGTCTCTCCACACCTCAGCTTGTAAGTGGGGTAAAATTGAGATATAAAAACCAGTGAGGTCTCAAAATGAATTCCTAGTTATCTCTGCACTATTGAATATAAGGAAGCAGCTGAGATGTTACAAATGGCCTTTGAATCCTTATGCTATGCTGGTTAAACACCATCTGGACCTCCTGTTTTTGCGTGTTGTTCAGAGATCACCTGCTGGAAAGTGTCCATGTGTGAAAGATGGGTTTGGCTGTGATATCCTCCACAGTTGAATAGCTAGCTGACAGATGCTACTTAGGCTCACATTTGAAGAACGGTCCCTTGAACTCAGTGCTGGAGATCTGCCGGTGTGTGAGGAACTGGGCTCCAGCAAGACTCAAAACTGTCAACTGGTTAAATGGCTCTCCTCTGTTCACTGCCACCTGCTGGGATTAGGCACTTACTGTGGGCCTGCTTATATTTCAGACCTCCCTCATCACATGCACATTGCAAGCCTGAGCAAATTATCAACTTTGTTTTCTCACAAATGAAGCATACGCAAATGTTTTCTTTGTGAGACTCTCCCACCAATGAACCATTTCAAATGTATTTGAAAAAATGAGATGGCAAAGAATGTTTTATAAAAGATGATCAGCATTTGCAAGTGCCATGAAGATCTTATTAACACTGCTGTTGTCACATCAATGGGTATTTTCATAAGTTTTTTTCACATTTGTGTAATGCAGATGGTGGAGAAAGGGATGTGAGAATTGATATTTCTCAGTGCTGCATAATTCCCAAAGGTCTCAGGAATTAATTAACATATGAATATCACTGATTATTGAACTACTCTTGTAATCCTGTTACACCTGTTTGCAAACACCTTAATAACCCTCTTTTACTTTGTGTAGATACATAAAAAGATAATTTAATCTGCAATGTTGATAAACTTGATCCATTTTTGCAACTTAACCTGGACTGGTTCCAAACTCCAAGTTGGCTGAGATTAAAGACCAACTTTAGTCTTCCGTCTGAGAGCCAAGCCAGTCTGAACCCCTGAAGAGAGAACAGATGTGCAGATTTGATGACTGAATCCTACGTGACTAAGCAAATGTCTTTTGCTGCCCCTCACCACCTCTGTATCCCAGGGGCAACTTAGCCTTTCACACTGCTATTTTCCTCCTCCATGCCTGTTGTGTGAGGACTAGCAGAAGAAATCAGAAGGTTTTAAAAGCCCTCCAGAGACAGCTAGGGACAGATACAGACATGTTGTGGGAATAATTCAGACATACAGAAAAAGATCGAGAGAGAGAAAAAAAAAGGATAGTGCAAAGGAACATGCATCAAATATTCTAAATGGGACAACAATTCAGAGATAGTGAGAAAGAGCTAGATAAGTAGAAAAAAGATTGATATGTACATAAAGTTGATGCAGAAGCACAGGTGCAGAACAGAGAATGCATCAATTGAATGAGTTGTCAAACTTGTGAATTGTTCTCCTTTCAAATTCTACTCTTCCTCAATTGCTTTCGTAACCACTTTAATTAACATCAAAGTAGCTGACAAGATATGTTTGTAACAAAACGAAAGTGTGTAAAGATTGCAGTCACTATTTTATTTTTGTATACAAGGAAACTAATGGGAGCATTAGAGTATAATAAAACTCTTTTCTGTTACCCAGGGATAAATGGCTTAGTCCAAAAGTGCAGTCTATATTCATTATACCCTTGGGTAACTATTACTTACCAATACATTTCCAAAGGTTACTGCTAGCCAGACCAGTCAGCACCTCTGAGGATATTAGTCCTTTTGAATGATGGTGGTAGGCACCAGTTTCTTTATTCTCCCTATTACCTTTTAAGCATCACTTACTGAAGATGCTGGTCTGCTGGATGTGACAGTTATTATAGCCTAGAACTAAAAGCTCAAATGGGATTTGTTAAAATGCAACTTTACAATTAGATTTTAAGGTAAGTTTCAAGCTGATTGAAGTGGGAGTCTTACCATTTGGGCATGTTAAAAGTCATATGGCAAGGAAGAATTCAGAACTAGTTTAATATTAGAATAAGAGCTGAAAATGTGTTGCTGGAAAAGCGCAGCAGGTCAGGCAGCATTCAAGGAGCAGGAGAATCGACGTTTCGGGCATGAGCCCTTCATTCCCGAAGAAGGGCTCATACCTGAAACGTCGATTCTCCTGCTCCTTGGATGCTGCCTGACCTGCTGTGCTTTTCCAGCAACACATTTTCAGCTCTGATCTCCAGCATCTGCAGTCCACACTTTCTCTTAATATTAGAATAATGCAACATCATTTCTCTATCTTTATCAGTCATTATTTTCCAGAGAAAAGGTAGTACTTTTGCTTTCACTGCAAGAAACTGGTTTGCTGGAGTTTCTGAAATCTAAACTAGCATGCACAATGAGATGACAAGGTAATTAACGGTTCTGAATTATGACTGATGTTTGCTGATTTTCCCTCACACACAGGGGCTCAGTAACTCCTCCTAGCTAGTTTCACAAATAATGCCATCAACATTCATCATTATTCAATTATTCAGAAGAATCGACAGAAAATATTCAGGCTCAGTTGTGACTAATGATGCCAAAGCTTTCTCAAGAATTTGATCAGAACCTCATAAAGACGAAGGATCTCAGGCATGCAGTGAGTTAAACATTAGCCAATTTCAGGATAGTGGAATGGGTGTTACAAGGAATTTCAGAGTAGCTAGTCTCAGCAAAAAAACTATGATTTTTGCTTCTAAATTACAGCATGTATGAGTGTGTGTGTCCGTCCATATATATGTATATATGGCTGCATGTGTACATATAGTCTATGCTTTTGTATGTGTGAATGCAAATATGCATGTTTGAATGTGTTTGCATGTTCATCTGCATGTAAAAATATATATGCGGTCAGGCCAGCACTGGAAGTGGATTTGAGGTTTTCTCAAATAGCTTGCTGTCTTGGCTAATGTACGAAGAAGAGCAATTTGGTCCTGGGATCATAACGGTGCCCATGGAAACTTAACTTACCGAAGCAATGGAAAATAAGATGTTGATGAAAGCAAGCCAATGCTTCAATAGAACAATTAATATTGAGTCACAGAAAAATCAGGCTGATGCTCCAAAGCCACATCACACAGATGAAGGTATATACCCAATAACTTCTTTGTTTTCTCTGCACACATTTATGAATGCTGACAGCTGGCTAATTGATAACGTGTTGAATCATGCTTTTCCATCAGTATCCATCCATACTGTCAGCTAAGGGGGATAGAAACCAGTGCTCAAATGTTCTCTTCCTGTGGAGAGAAGCATTTTGGAGCAGGTAGAGGCAATAATATGATTTTGATCGGATTGTGTGCAATTGTATTTTACAATGATGTATTCAGTGGAATGCATTTGAACTTATATATGTATGGCAGAGAGTTTTCACTTGTGCTACTTAGGTTCAAATCCAGTAGTCATCTTCTCTGTCTGTCATGAACCTAACTAAGTGAGATGTGCTTGGAGGGATTTCCATGCAATCCCTTGAAGAAATGGCTCAACATTATAAAACTATGTTTCATTAGATTGGGGTTGAATCAATCCGCAATTTGGCAATATTACACAGGATTCCAATGCAGGAAATCAAATCGGCCACTTTTGTGATCATCTGCCAAAGGTGTATTAATAGAGATTGTTTCGGGACACAGATCCATATTCTGTATCTGACTGTTATTATACCTGACCTAGGACTGATTAATCTCGGAATGTTCAGTGAATATTAATCTCATACATGTAACTTTTACTGTACCTGCATTGGGAGTGCTTACTGTGGAAGGTGGAATTTAAGAACAGGAAGAATTCCATATACTAATATTTTTCATATTGACAGGGACAAAAAAATTATTAAAGAAACAAAAAATGAAAATAAAGAGTCTATCATTTTCCATTAGCTGTGTCTGTCATTTATTGTCAGCTAAATTATTGGGAAGTCAGAGCTCCTTTTACTCATTGGGAACTATTGTACAGTAAATTGCAGTACCCTCACCTTATTATAACTCGCATCATTTGGGGACAGAAGGTATAAAATGTAGGGCTTGGTGCATCTCAGCTGGTGTTAGTTACTAAAGAGACTTGATTTACTTTTGCTTTCAGGCAGTGTACTAACAGAAAAAGAAATGAGGAAGGGAATAGTGTGGCTTGTTGTTAACTTCACAGCCCCCATTATATTGCAAGACATTTTCCTTCCTCTCTCTTCCACCACCAGGGATCTGAGCTGTCCAACTTGATGCATTTGATCACCTTGTTGCATTTAAATATTGGAAGTGAGGCCTAGAAAAATGACTGGTTTACCTGCTTCTGGCCTCTAAGAGTTGGCATTAATCACACTAATCTCCACATCTCCACACTCCTTCTTCTAATTATTTTGTATAGGCCTTGATGTATTTGAGATATTGAGAAAAACACTCAACTTGGTGTGTGTGTTTGTGTGTGTGTTTGAGAGTGAGAGAGATAGAGAGTCTGTCCATCTGTCCCCGGGTTGGAGGTGATGTGGTGGATTGCAGAGATGCAGTTAGGCCCAGTAGAAGCACAATACAGGAGCCATAGAGTGAATGAATGGTGAAGGGCACTGGTTAGAAATCCCAGGACTCTATCCCATTTGAAGGATTTATGTTCCCTAGCTCCCACCTTCACATTCTCTCATTCCTTAACCAAAAGTCCCATGGCCCCTTATACCCACCCATGCCAATTCCACAGCTACTCAACCAATATTTGGTTTGGGCCAACATCTTAAGTTATGTTATCATAAAATGAAATAAGCTTCTAAAAACCTAATGCTGCTCTCACAGATCTGATACAGAAAATAACTTCTAATTCATATTCAAGTGGTTAATCTCTGATGAACACTTTTTATCCTAAATCCTTTACTATTTTCTTTAAGCTGCCAATTATAGCATTTGAAACTCAGCCAAGCATTCATATTTTTCAGGGAAATATCAACAAAGAACATGACTGAAACTGCTCAAATATGTGCTATACTTGTTGTTCTGTCAACTAAAGCACTCTTGTGAAAGTTTATTTTAACAATCATTAACAGTTGCTGTTAGGTTTTCTTTGTATTTTAAAGAGCATGGGATTTAAAACCCTTCAGATTATCATGATTAAACATATTGTGATTAAACTTAAGGTCCTTCAAGGATGTTTAAACCTACCCCAGTAAATTGTGGCTCCTCCAATGTAGATTGAGGCCATTGCAACAACCAGATTGGGTTTGTTGACTAACACAGAATTCAAATGGCAGGATTTGAGCTTCTCTCCCATGTAAACCATGCCCCATTCCATGGGATGGTGTGGGGAATCCAGGAAATAAGTCATACAATTGGTAGGATATGGTATTTCACGATAAGTTAACCATTTGTATGAGGCCATTAAATAGCTCACAGCACTTCACCTAACATCTTGCTGTTAGACTATTGACTTTGACTTCCTATTTGTTCTCACTGCTTTTTCACCATGTGTCTGTAGGGTCTCTTAATTCCTTGAGGTCATAGGCCCTTCTTCCTCCTTTCTACTCCCCCACCAAGATATCCAAACATCATGGGTTCCTGCAGTCTTCCATGCTCAGAAATCCTTAGGTCCCAAGTCATATTCAATTTGAACAGGGCTCCCCGTTCCTTCTCCAGTCACACTACACCTCCAATTTAAGCAATGACAACTTTCATGTCATAATAGAATCCCTACAGTGTGGAAACAAGTCATTTGGCCCATTGAAACCACAGTGAACCTCCACAGTGAACCCACCCAGACCCACCCCATCCCTGTAACCCCGCAATCCCCATGGCAAGTCTCCCTGACCTGCACATCTTTGGACTGTAGAGGGTAACCGGAGCACCCGGAGGAAACCCACGTAGACATGATGAGAATGTGCAAACTCCACACAGACAGTTGCCTGAGGCTGGAATTGAACCCAACTCCCTGGCGCTCTGAGGCAGCAGTGGTAATCGCTCAGCAACCATGCTGCCCTTTCCTTCAGTGGTTCTAGTGATTACTGAATTTGTGTAGCAAATTGATGTGTGTAGCAAATCAAAAGCACAATTAATCTTGATGGCATGTAGAATCAAAATACAGATGTTGCTCTCTCTGCATCATCCAATTGGCCCAGGTTAGTTTGGCATCACAATCCTTGAACCAGTTTCAGAGGGTATCCAATTCAACATCCACCCTTTGCCCACTAATCCCCAGGCTTCCCTCTCAGTACTCACTGAAAGAACAAAAATCTCTACCATCAATATATATCAAAGGGAATCTAACTGTGTGGGTTTATCCTCATGAGACCTGTGAAATGTAGTTTTCAGGCAGTCGGATACATTGTAGAATGTCAGTAATAGCTGCAGTTATCAGTCTCAGTGTGAAGGAGCATAAACACAATTGGATGTATAATCTGTAACACAATGTACAGGGATTGTAAACACATTTAATTTCAACAGCATGCTATAATGAACGACCAAATAAAGCATTTACATTTTACGGGGAGAATAATGGAAACCTGGGAGTGATTACAAGGCAGTAATATAATCAAGAGCATGGGTTGATATTCTAAGTTAGGACAGTAAAGCTTGAATAGTGATATGAACTGTAATTGCTTATAATGGGTAATGTTTGAATTATGAGGGGATTTTATTCAGTTTCTCAACTGCCAACAATTGCATAGAATTTGACAGCACTGAAACAGCCGGCCTGGTCCAACAGGTCTATGTTAGTGTTTATGCTCCAAACAACTCTCACACTATCAATATCCTTCTATTCCTTTCTCCCAACTATGTGTATCGAGATTCCCCTCTAATACAGTTCACCAGGACAACAAATGCCATTTGTAATATTCTCTGTAGTTAATTACTATTCATTCACATAATTTTATATTTCTTCACATCCTTTAAAGTGGAGATCCCAGTCAGGCAATTTCTCTTTATTAGGCACTAATCATTAAAACCCATAAGCTGAATTCACAATTGGTATCTTTTATGTTTCCAAAGTGTTATAAATATCATGGTATTTTTCTAACACAATATGCCTTGCAATAAAAACTGGGCTGCAAATGGCTGACCTTCATGCTGTCCCCTGGAACAGTTACAGCTTCAGTGCCCTTTTTATATACATGTCTACTTGTCAATTTCATAGTCAACTACACCTGAGTACACAGCAGGGTTCTGACTGGATGATCGTCGCACTTTAGCAGGACTCTGGCTGATTGCTATACTTTAAACGCGTGTGTGAAGACCCTCATGTGACACACTGTGGAGCACACTACATGTTAAGTAGCTACTGAGGACACAGAACAAATCAACGGAAGCGGGTTGGGACAGTTGCCATACAACTCTCCCATTTAGTCGACACCGAGCCTGTGGCGCATTGGTTCTGCATCATAGCATGGAAGGACGCAGGCCTGAGTCTGAGATTTTGCATGTGGCATTTTTCTGACCCTAGTCAGAACCAAATGGAGCAAAATCAAGTTATTTCCCCAAGGGGGAGCAGGAAAAGTTAGGATTAAAGGTGACTTGTTTTATTCTTCTGCTTTATCGTTGCCATATTGCTTTGGCAATACCTGGGAATAGTTTGCATCTTGCGGTTCCAAAAAGGGCACAAAAAGAAAACATTTAATTAGTGGATGAGATAGGACTGAATAGTGATAACAGCTTTCTCTATGTACTGTACAATGGACAGGCAATGTGATTAACGGACTCAACCTAATGGGTTCATTGTTCAATCAACCTGCACACCTCCAATTCCCTGATGTAGTAGCTTTGGAAATCCTTTATGCAAACTTACATGCAGTATCACCCAATATTCAGACTCCAAGCAAATTGTGAAGTAATGTTCGGAAATGACTATACAATATATTTATGAATTAAAGCCTAATGTCTTCATATGGCTGCCCTCTTGCCAATTTAACAGTGATGTTAACCAAGAGTCTCCACTGCAGTGGAAAGGCCTTGCACAGAATAAGTTGAAGGGAGACTTTTAATTAATTTGAGGTTTCTATCAATGAAATGAGCAAGAATAGGAAGGTATCTGCTTTAGGAGAGTGGCAGAAAGATCATAGGACATTATATTGCCCTAAAGATAGATCTGTCTTTCTGTACATTTGTAGTGAGGTCAAATATTGCTGGTTTACTAGGGTAGAGGGGGTTGGGGCGCGGGTGGGGATGTCAGTGGTGGGTGTGCTTGAGAACTAGTGGCCAGAGCAGTTGGACAAAGACTAGCCCAACGATGCATGTCATCTATCAGGCCTGGACAGAGACATTCAATGGGGAATTAATGATGATAAGTAACGGGCCCCTTCCTGCTTTTACGCCACCCTTGGGAAGGGGTTGCCTTTCATGAACTGTTTGCACTCTCTCTGACCTTTGCACCCAGGTGCTAGGACTTTCACTAAAAGTGACATCATTCCCACAAGCCTGGGATCTGAAAAATTACTGTGAATGAAAGCCCAAAATGAGTTTTCATTTATCTTGTAATGATGCACGACACTACATTGAAGACAAATGGCATCTCCTGACTTTGCTTTTATCACTGTCAGTGCAATTAATAGGCTGTGCACCTCACTGCCATGTTCTCGTAAAGCATTGCTAATGAAGGGCAGTTAACCCACAGGGATTATGACTGATTTAAAAATCTATGTCCTGTAGCTGGTTTGTCTTTTGGATGAGATGTTAAACCAAGGCTTTCTCTGTTCTCTCAGATGGATGTAAAATCACCCCTTGGTACTTGAAGAAGAACAGGGAAGTTATCCCCAGTGTCCTGATCAACATTTGTTCCTCAACTAACATCACTAAAATACAGATTATCTGGTCATTATCACATTCTGATTGTGAGACAGAGCTGGGCACCAATTAGCTCCGACATTTCTGATACTCCAACAATGTTGTAGGCTTTAAAATTAATTGTCTGTAAAGTGGTTAGCAATGCCCTGCGAGGCACTATAGAAATGCAACTTTTCTTTCTTTATGAAAATACGCATCACCTATCTTTAATTATAGTCTGATGCTGTCATTTATTTTCCCTGAAACCACACCCTTGAAACAGTACCATTTTATAAAATTATAATAAAATATTAAACAATAGCAATGCACAAGAGTTGCACTTTAGGCTAGAGTGAGAATATGCAATCAAAAGTGACTGAATGACAGAATTTGCAAATGCTTTTTCATTCTGCTGTGATATGTGTTATAAGTTACAAACTGACTGAATTTACAAGCTGCTCCGGAAAAAGCTAAGGTCTAATTATCTATTTGACATCAAATTTATCGATGCTATCAGCTTTTGGGGAAAGCCACAGATTTCTGAAGTTGTTTCATAAGTAGAAATGGAAAGGATTTTTTCCCATAGGAGCTTTCAGTGGGTGGAAAAAGCAGGGCTGTAATATTGTCATTCTTCTTCTGAACCAGGCTTCCATTGTGGCCAGCTTGAATGTAAAATCATAACATCATTCCACCACCAAGAACTTCAAGGGTGGCATGGAGGCTCAGTGGTTAGCACTGCTGCTTTACAGCACCAGGGACTTGAGTTTGAGCCCACCCTTGGGTGACAGTGTGGAGTTTACACCTTCTGCCTGGGTTTCCTCCCACAGATATGCATGTTTGGTGGATTGGCCATGCTAAATTGCACATAATGTCCAGGGATGTGTAGGCTGGGTGGACTAGCCATGGAAAACATGGGCTGTGACTGGGTGGGTGACTGATGCTCTTTGGAGGTTCAGTTTGGACTTGATGGGTCGAATGACCTGCTCCCATACTGTAGGGATTTTATGATTCATCCTGAAGGTAAACAGAACACTTAAAAGGAGTCTTTTGATTATTGCTAATACAGTGTGTGATGGATGATACTGGACCAATTGTCTGTTATATATATATTTCCCAGTTCAAGTAAGTGTAAATCTGGGACTAGTGCTAAAATTGGAGAAGCTACCTCACAAACTGGTCAAGTAACAGTCTGACATAGTCAAAATCACAAGATCATACCTTACAGACAATTCCCCAACACTATCATCATCATTCCTAGATGATAGGACCCATTGGTAAAACAGGTGGCAGCACAGTGGTAGACTGTTGAGTGGGAGTTGTCCTGGATTCCTTAACATTGACTTTGGACTCCATGAATTTTCATGGCAACAGGTCAAACATGAGCAAGGATCCCTCTTGCTGATTACCACATACTGTTCCTCTCTTGTCTGATGAAGCAGTGACAATGGCAAGGGCACAGAATGTACTCTGGGTGGGAGACTTCAATGTTCACTATTGAGAATGGTTCACTGCACCATTATTGGCTGAATTAGTCAGGCCATAAAGGACAAACTGCTAGGCTGAGTCCCCTGCAGATGGTGAGGAAACCAATAAGAGGGAATAACATTCTTGACCTCATCCTCACTTATCTGCCTAATGCAGGTGCATCTGTCCATGACAATATTGGTAGGAATGACCACTTTACAGTCCTAGTAGAGATGAAATCTGTTTTAACATTGAGGGCATCATTCATTTTGTTGTGCGGTACTACAACTGTACTAAATGGGATAAACTTCAAATAGACCTAGCAATTCCAGACTAGGCATCTACATGGCACTGTAAGCCATCAGCAGCACAGAATTATACTCAAACACAATCTGAAACTTGATGGATCTGCATTTCTTGGTTGAAACTTTATTGCTGGAACAGCACAGCAGGTCAGGCAGCATCCAGGGAACAGGAGATTCGACGTTTCGGGCACAGGCCCTTCTTCAGGAATGAGCAGAGAGTGTTCAGAATCCCCAAGTGGAAAATGAAGTGTTGTTCTTTGAACTTGCGTTAAGGAACACTGCAACAGATCTGGGACAGAAATGTTGGTGTAGGAACACAGTGGTGTGTTGAAGTGGAGGCAGTGGGAAACTCTGGGTCATGTTTTACAGACAGAGTGTAGGTGTTCAGCAAAGCGGTCATCAAATCTGTGTTTCATCTCCCCCGATATACAGGAGACCACATTCTGAGCAGTGAATGAAATAAATGAGTTGAGAGAAGTGCAGGTAAGCTGCTGCTTCACCTGGAAGGTGTGCCTGAGGCCTTGGATACTGAGGTTGGAGGAAGTAAATCGGCAAGTAAGTCACCTTGTGCAAGACCAACCCCTTCCCACAAACGTCACTTCAATATATTACCACCTTTCCTGAGCTGTTAACAGTTCTGATGAAGAATCGCCAGACTCGAAATATTATCTTGCTTTCAAAGAACACAGAACATTACAGCACAGTCCAGGCTCTCTGACCCTCAATGTTGTGCTGACCTGTGAAACCAGCCTGAAGCTGAACTAACCTGCATTGTTGCATTATCATCCATATGTTTATCCAATGGCCATTTAAAAAGACATTAAAGTCGGTGAGTCTACTACAGTTGCAGGCAGGGACGGGGCTCAAGGGCGGAGGAGCGGGAAGTGGAGGAGATGCGGTGGAGGGCACCGTCGACCACGTCAAATCTGCATTTCTCCCAACCTATCCTTACTATCTAAGCAGCAGATCAACACTAGTTCACTGAAGGATGGAGGAGAGCATGCCAGGAGCAGACCCAGGCATACCTAAAAATGAGGTTTCAACCTGGTGAAGCTACAAAACAGGACTTGTGGTCCCACAGCCAACAGATCGGTCTAAGCTCTGCAATCCTGCTACATCCAGTTGTGAATGATGGTGGACAACTAAACAACACACTGGAGGAGGAGACTCCATGAATATCTCCATCCTCAGTGATGGGTAGCCCAGTACATCAATGCAAAGGGTAAGGCTGAAGCATTTGCAAGGATCTTGAGCCAGAAGTGCTGAGTGGATGATCCAAATCAGCTTCCTTCAGAGCTTCCCAGCATTTCAGAAGCCAGCCTTCAGCCAATTTGATTCACTCCATGTGACACCAAGAAATGATTGAAGACACTGGATGTTGCAAAGGCTGCGGGCCATGACCACATTCCAGTGATAATACTCAAGACATGCTCCAAAACTGGCCATTCCCCTAGTTTAGCTGTTCTCGTATAGCTACAGCACCAGCACCTGCCTGTGGAAAATTTTGAAGGTATGTCCTGTACAGAAGAAGCAGGATAAATCCAACCCAGCCCATCATTCAGCCCTTGATCATCAGTAACTGATATCAGCTACCTCTCTGCCTTCAATACCCAAAGGGTGACTGAATTTATATGCCAGTATAAAACAGTAACTTTCATTGAGGTTGTGGTATACCCTTCAAACAAGTCATTGTGCAAGTTCTAATTCCTCTTGGCTAGGCATGACAAATTACTTTTCTCTGATATTGTTGGAGTTGGTGGCCATTTACTGAAATAGTCTTGCAAAGTGACTGGGCTGTGCTGCTGATACTATCATGCAGCTAAAGGGCATTCTTTCTTACTTATTTGAATAGGTCGGAAATTAATGAACACACAGCTATTCGGTCATGAGCAGTTGGATGTGAGAAGTGGGCTTGTATTGATGTGTAACAGAAATAGTTATACTGGTTCCTGTCTGAGCCAACAAGCAGGCAAAGACAGAACAATTGTTGCAACATTGCATTGCAATGCAGGAAAAACAGCAGCAAATTTGCAGACAGCAAGCTCCCACAAACAGCAATGAAATAATGGCTAGATCATCTGCTTTAGGCTAGGGGATAAATATTTACCAGAGCTCCCTGTGAGAATTCCTCCCATCATTTTTCAATGAGTTCTGTGGCTGTTTTATATCCACCGGAGAGATGTGAAAGACACTGGCACCTCTGACAGCGCAATGTTATCCCAGTGCGGCTCTGAAGGGTCAGCCAAGATTACATGTTCCAGTCTGTGAATGTAATTGCCAGTTATTGTTCAAAATCAGAGATTGTCTGCATAATGTTTTGAGCAGAATAAGGAAACAATTCCATTGATAGGGCCAAGTAAGGCCACAAGATAGCTCAGATCCCAGAATATCTGGGTCTTCTCCCCACTTCCCAGGCTGAGGAGAATCCAATTGAGAGTAAGGGGTACTCTGACTTGGCTGCTTTGGAAGATACCCTCCAGTGCTGGTTTACAAGTGTGTCTGTGGATGTTCCTGAGCTCTGTTGCGATCTTGAAATGCTTACATTAGCAGAGCAATTCATGTATTCACTGAGAGCTGGGGTTCGGTGCAGATATCGATTTATAGTGAGGCCTACCATGGTAAAGTTGGGGATAATAATTGATTCAGTCAGAGTGGGTGGTGGTGATGGTGACCGCCAATCTAGACTGGGACAGTTGACCCCTTGAAAAGGTAAATAAAAATTGGTTCATCTTCATTTTCGGCTTTCCAACAGAAAACAGCACACAATAGTAGCTAATTAATATCATTCAATGAGATCTGGTTTGGAAATGTCGACCAGACAGCAAGAATAAGCTGTGTGGACTCGGTCCACAATCTATCCTTAGGCATCATTGCTCACTTATCTGGTGTAGTTTGTTAGGAGTAAATCTGCTGCAATGCTCTAATGTTTAAGATGGAATGTGAGGGTGACAATATAACACAGATGAGACTGCATTAGAAAATCATCAGGAACTTGCTTGCACATAAGTGGATTTCCTTGAATTTCAAATTGAGCTCTTGATGCCTCCAGAATGATTTAACTTAGTTTCTGCTGAATGGGCTCTTCACTTAAAGCAGCGAATAGAAAGTACTGAAAATATTGGAAGGTGTCATTCTAAAATTAAATAAATGGGGAACGGGCTGTGGTCAGGCATAAATGGGCAATGATGATATTACTGCCATGTCAGAGTCATTTATATCCTATTGTTATTTTATAAGACATTAATTAGTGATTAATCCAGGATTGTGAATGCAAGAGTTTGATATTTTGCACCAATTTGAGTTTACATCAAATATAGAAAGTTTACAGTTCCACACTGTAAAGTAATCTTATTAGGTTTGTTGCAGGACGTAGTGTTGCACTTAATCACTTGGCCTGATGGTGACCTTTGATAGATCACACATTGCTTTTCATGGACTCAGAAATAGAGATCCTCATTGAGGAAATAATGAAAAAAAAAACTAGCATTTACATAGCGCCAGTTATGACCATGGGAGTTCCCAAAGTGTTTGCAGCCTATTAATGTTTTGAAAGGATAATGTTACACCTCACTGGGCTAGCCTGCTGCGTCTTAAGCCCCTCTATTACTAGTATCATCGCAAAAGTTAAAAAAATCATTAAAGTACACAAAATACCCCAATTTGACTGTCTTTTAGATGCAAGTACAGGACATTGGTGAGGCTACTTTTGGAATACTGCATTCCGTTCTGGTCACCCTGCTGTAGGAAATATTTTGTGAAACTTGAAAGGGTTCAGAAAATATTTACGAGGATGTTGCCGGGGTTAGAGGATTTGACATATAGGGAGAGGCTGAATAGATTGGGGATACTTTCCCTGGAGCATCAGAAGCTGAGGAGTGACCTTATAGAGGTTTATAAAATCATGAGGGGCATGGATAGGGTGAATAGACAAGTTCTTTTCCACAGGTTAGGGGAGTCTAAAAAGCATATAGGTTTAAGGTGAGAGGGGAAAGATTTAAAAGGAACTTAAGGGCCAACTTTCTCATGCAGAGGGTGGTGCATGTATGGAAAGAGCTGCCAGAGGAAGTGATGGAGGCAAGTACAATTACAACATTTAAAAGGCATCTGCATGGGTATATGAATAGGAAGGGTTTAGAGGGATATTGGCCAAATGCTGGCAAATGGGGCTAGATTAATTTAGGATATCAGGTTGACATGGACTAGTTGGACTGAAAGATCTGTTTCTGTGCTGTACATCTTCATGACTCTATGACCCTAAGTGATAGAAAGCATGCAGCAGGTTTCTGTACCGAACAAGAATTAGTATTTATTGCAACTAAATATATTATAGTGTGGCAGGTAAATAATGATGAACCAACAATATGTACCTCTACTAGTTAAAACCCTAACGACCTTATGAAGCTCCCTCTATACATAATACAGATAGACGTGCATAAATGGGTTTTACAGGTAGAGGGAAAGACTGGAAAGGTGGTTCAATGATCCCTGTCCACAGGATTCATTGAGATTATTCTTTTGGCTTGTCAGGTCCAGTTGCTCCTCAATCCTCCTTCGCCAGTCACTTTCATTTGCTTGCAAACATACTGATTCACACTAATAAAGCCTCTGGTTTATTGGTTAAAAGCCATAGCTTACAACAACAACGAAAGGAACTGAATCGACTTTCTTCAGGCTCGAGGTACTTTTTACTGCAGAGGAAATGGCAGCATCTTCCTTTCTGGAGATCAGATGGTTTCTGAGCCAAACATCCACATGCTGTTCAACTACCTGGGAGCCAATCACATGATTGTCGGCAGGCAGAGGATCTTTGCCATAGACAATTGGTCACTACTCCACAGACCAAACAACTACTTGTTGCCAGCCGAGTTGTCCTTCTGACTCCAGCTCATCTGCAGGACTTCCCCCACTGCTTGAACAAGCAGCAGCATAAATAGAACTTATCCTGTGGACAGGGATCATTGAACCACCTTTCCAGTCTTTCCCTCTACCTGTAAAACCCATTTATGCACGTCTATCTGTATTATGTATAGAGGGAGCTTGTTTATGCTGCTGCTTGTGCCACCGTGCCAGTGGGCGGCACGGTGGCACAGTGGTTAGCACTGCTGCCTCACAGCGCCTGAGACCCGGGTTCAATTCCCGCCTCAGGCAACTGACTGTGTGGAGTTTGCACGTTCTCCCCGTGTCTGCGTGGGTTTCCTCCGGGTGTTCCGGTTTCCTCCCACAGTCCAAAAGATGTGCAGGGTCAGGTGAATTGGCCATGCTAAATTGCCCGTAGTGTTAGGTAAGGGGTAAATGTAGGGGTATGGGTGGGTTTCGCTTCGGCGGGTCGGTGTGGACTTGTTGGGCCGAAGGGCCTGTTTCTACACTGTAATGTAATCTAATCTAATAAAAAACTTAAAATGGGTGTTAGGTAACTTGTTTCTAAAAGTATTTTGTTTTAAAACAGTCCCTTTACCATTTCAGTCCACAATCAAAAGATAGCAAAATGAAAAAGCATGATCTTTGTAGTAATTTTTACACAGTGTAATAAAAAGCATTTTCTGTACACAGAGTCTATCTTTAAAAATACCTTTTGCATTGCTCCTACAATCTGTCACAGGGTATAATGTTAACTTGATTTCATCTGATGGAAACTGTCAGGCTTGAGATCAGGTGTTGATTTTGCATTCTACCAATCATTTTACTTTTCACTGAAGTAAATTTAATCATGTATTTGCCATATTTTAAGGCAAAATCATGCAGATTGGCTGCACGTTGTGATTATAAGAGCAGAAAGCAATATGACCAAAGTAAAAGAACATTCTGGGCTGGAAGCTCACTTCTTTCTGATTGACTCATTATAGTTGATTATTGTGAGAAACTCTTTAAGGCCCATCGGAGATTACTATTTAATCTCTTCATGGAGCTCAATGAATATGACTTCTCTTGGTAACAGGCAATGGCTTGCCCAGCAAGAACTCATCCCATGAGCCCATTTATAAAGCACACCCATCGTTTGTGACTGAGTGTCCTTGGGAGCACGTGGCATCCATCTGTACTTTTAGAGAGGGGTGGGCACTGCAAGGGATACAGTACTTCATTTTCCCCTCCAACTCCATTTTGATATAGCCCCTTCCATCTTTCCCTCCCTCCCCCTCATCTTTGATCATTTGCATTGTCCATAATGGGTTTTGCTTGTAAATATTTAATTGGTTGCAGGGGTGATTACTGATGATGGGTGTTAGTTTACAAGAGAGCAAATACAAAATCATGGCAATTTTAGTGGTGGGAAAGTCACTCATTTGTGAAGGGTAGGTCTTGCCTTACAAGTCTTATTGAATTCTTCGAGGAGGTGACCAAGCATGTGGATGAGGGTAGAGCAGTGGATGTAGTGTACATGGATTTTAGTAAGGCATTTGATAAGGTTCCCCATGGTAGGCTTATG
>NC_057737.1:20771658-20790295 GCF_004010195.1 Chiloscyllium plagiosum | reverse complement strand
GAGAGGAAGTCGTACGAGGCTAGGTTGAGAGTTCTCGGCCTTTTCTCGTTGGAACGGCGAAGGATGAGGGGTGACTTGATAGAGGTTTATAAGATGATCAGAGGAATAGATAGAGTAGACAGTCAGAAACTTTTTCCCTGGGTACAACAGAGTGTTACAAGGGGACATAAATTTAAGGTGAAGGGTGGAAGGTATAGGGGCGATGTCAGGGGTGGGTTCTTTACCCAGAGAGTGGTGGGGGCATGGAATGCGCTGCCCGTGGGAGTGGTAGAGTCGGAATCATTGGCGACCTTTAAGCGGCATTTGGATAGGTACATGGATGGGTACTTAATCTAGGTTAGAAGTTCGGCACAACATCATGGGCCGAAAGGCCTGTTCTGTGCTGTATTGTTCTATGTTCTATGTTCTATGTTCTAGCAGACCAATGAGTCCCTTGCTGAGTTCCCTATTCTCTTCCCCTCACTTTTGATGGTTTGCGTTGCTTGTAATGGGCTTTGCATCTAAATGCTCAATGGCGTTTTACAGGAAGTGGTTAATAGTGGGAAAAAAAGTCATGGTGATTTGATGGAGGAAGAAAGAAAATGTTTGGTTGTGTGCAAGAGCACTTTTGGATATAAAAAAAACAAACCCAGGGATGAGTCTGCAGAATTGTCTGTCCTGGTCTGGGACTGGCCTATGCACTATTTTTAGTAGTAGCTGTATTTTGATGTTCAACAATAAATAATGTTTCTTTCCAACTGGGTTTCCTGAGTTATAATAGTTATAAATTTGCTCACAGGAGATGAGTAACTGCTTGTGAAATTTCTATAAATATTTGCGACGTTTGTCCTGTTCCAAAATATATTGGAATTTAATCAGAATTCAGGATATCGATGAATTCCATAAGTGACATTCTGTTGGCCCATTAGGATTAGAATCAAAGGCATCGAACTTCCTTAGAAATGATTCCTTTAACATTGGATTAAAAAGTGTTGTGAAAGAAATGGGCCTCATCAGCAAAATTAGCCTGAATGAGACAATAATCATGGGCAAGTTGTGCCTGTTTACATTCATTTACTCAAGGGCAAAATTACACTGGAAGCAGTGCAGAGTAGGTTCAGACATCTGGTTCCAGGGATGAGGAGGTGAGGAAAGGTTGGACAGGTGTCCATTGGAGTCTAGAAGAATGAGAGGTCACCCTCTTGAAACCTGTAATATCCAGATGGGACTTAACAAGGTGGAGCCTGAGAGGATGTTTCCCCTTTTTGGAAAGACAAGAATTAGAGGACACTGTATAAAAATAAGAGATGGGATGACCCTGTGGGCACTTGTGTATGATAGGTCACACATGGTGAAAGTCCACTTGCTAGAGGCAAGTGACACTCTCCCTTCCCCCAGTTTCAACCTCCAAGAGCCAGAAGGAGCAGGCAGGCTGGAGGGGAAAGGCACAGTCACCTCTTGAGTCGCCTGAGTGGAAAGTGCAGAGGTGCCTGCTGGGTGCTTCCTAGCACTACCATGTCTCCTGGTGAGGAAGAGGGTCCTGGAATCTGCAGCAGCTCTCCAGTCCCTCTGTCGCCATGCCTTTGGTCCTGAGCTCCAATTGGTGGAGTGATATTGTATGGGTATGGGTGCCTGTCCAGCAGCTCCTGACACCCTGGACCTGGTTCAGCAGGGCAGCTGCCAGCCTGGCTGTGGAGGCTGGCAGATGGTGACATGAACCACTGCACTGCTGCAGATTCCAGGCAATGAGGGTCGCTGCCTCTCACATCCCTGTCTGCTGCTCCTCCCTGCGCATGAGGAGGAGGTCACTAATTGCTGACAGCACAAGGACCTCTCCTGCCCAGGGGCTGAGATGGGGGTTCTGGTCTCTGGCAGCCCTTCAAGTGGCAGTGACCTTGGACATTTTACTCAAAGTGGAAGGGTTGCTGCGTGGTGCTCACCAGCTTGTGCTCCCTCACTCTCTCTGTCTAGTGTTCCCCCCCACCACCCACCCCCCCACCACACACACACACACACACACACACCGTGTTCACCCCTCTGCAAGGTATCTGTATCTAAGCTGGTGAAGGTGTTGTCAAAGCAGACCTCCTGGTGCCTCTTCTAAGGTTTTGGGACTCTTGGCCTCACAGGATCAGGAGGAGATTTCAGGGGAGCCAGGTGTTTCTCTGCAGAGTTCATAGAGAGGTTAGTGGAACCTGCAGGGCAGAAGAAAGAGAGGGCATCCCTGCCAATGGTTTGAAGTGGTGTTGACTGATAGTCACTGCGAGTGTGGTTAATGGGAGAGAACAAGTGGAATGAAGAAAGGGACTTACTCTATTGACAGGACGTCGTTGCTTTGGCTTTGCTGGAAGAGTGGTCTTGATCTTCTATGGTGAGGGTGAGGTTTCTCTCCTCATAGGGTCAAGGACCCAGATGTCAGGCATCCCAACAACCCATCCAGGCTCTCTTTACCCTGATACAGGCTGTCTTCTCTTGTGTTGACAGAATGGGGAGGAATGAGTAAGTGTTTAGTGAGTGGCACGCCTATTAGTAATGGTACATGTGGAGGAGGGGTGGTGACATGAGAGGACTGAGGAAGGAGTGTGGAGAACATATAGATTTGGTAGTGTGAGAGGTTGGAGGGCTGAGGGCAAGTGAAGGAAACAACTGTGCATGGCAGGCATGAGCCTTGTTGGGAGATGGGCATGTTACCAGATGTGAATGAGCAGAGAGATAAACATGCCACTTACTCAAGTGAAGAGGTGTAGATCTTTGTGTTTTGCTGCAGACAATGCATGTGCCACCCTGGAGATGACACTGACCTGTGTGTGGTGACTTATGACCAGGCGGGCAATGTCTGGTATTCTTCCAGTTCTTGGAAAGAGGACACCTCTCCTCTGAACCAACTGGGATCTCAAAGTCCCTGTAGGAGAAACAAGGCACCATCTTCCTTTTCTCTGCTATGTTCTATCACTATTCTTTGCTGAGCAGATCAACTTTCGAAATGCCAGTATTAGTCCAGGTGCAAAGAGGCATTTTAAAAATGGCATGAGCACATGGGACACCAGTCTTTTGCTGGATATCTGCAGTGTGATAAGTTGTTATGGGAATGGTATATGTAAGATGGGACATGAAATCGGATGTCAGAAGAGCAGAGTATAGTCGTTAGTGAGGTGAGATTGATAAGATAGGGTACAAACCTTGCTGGGCCTCGTGACAAAAAGCTCCCTTAAAATACTTGCAGTAACTTGCATTTAGACAAAGAAAACGTAAGATTCAGTCCATCAACTTCCAGTCTTAAGACCAAACATTGGATTATGTCAGAATTGCGGCACAATTCCGGTGCAGTTTCTGCTAGAAATGTCTAAAAAAGGCAGTAACAATTTTGATCTAACAGCCTGATTAGTATTGCAGTGACAAGCTACACCTTTTACTTATGATCCACATGAACATTTAACCTGAAGATTTTTGCTTATGATACAACGTAAAAGGAAAGAAGAAACTTGCTTCATTTTAACATTTTTCTCAGCCTCAGGGTGTGCCAAGGTGCTTTATAGTCAATTGACTGTTTTTTGGGAACATAATTGCTTGTTGTAATGTAGGAAGCGCACAGCTAATTTGTGCTCAACAACATGCTACACACGGGGACGTAAAAATGACTTGATAATCGGTTTCACTGAAGTTGATTGAGGAAGAAATATTGTTCAGGACATGGAGGTGACCTCTCTTGCTCTCCTTCAAGATACAATGTCATGAGGACATTCACACCACCAGAGTTTAATTTCTCATTTGACAACGCAGCACTCCCTCAGCACTGCGTTCGGTTATCAGCCCAGCTTGCAATAAGAGGAAATAATTGAATTTTAGGGGTTCATATTAAACATCTAATAAACTTCAGCTTTGTTATTTCATTGTCCAAACAACTTAATAAAATGATTTCTCAACTATCTGTCGTTTTACACATAATGCAAATAACCAGGATAAATGTAATTGGCTCTGCTTCCCACTTAAATGAAGTCAGTAAAAAGACCATTCAAAAGTGAATGTATCAGCGCAGTTATAATTACAGAATACTTGTAATTTTGGGCTTGGAAGTCATGAAGAAAAACATGTTATAACATGTAATGTACAGATTGTTACTGAGGGAGGAATGCATGGTGTGATTAAGCAGCACACAGTATGTTTTATCCATGAGCAGACTTCGCCACTGTCTTCCTCCCCTAGGTCTGTCATGGTGTTGTGACCATCTGCTATTATGCACAGACTCATTCACCTCCATTTACCCTGATCCAGGTCAGGGACTAACCCTGTGGGGAAACTGTATAACAAGAAATCCTCTCAAACCACGATTTGTGTAGAGCATCATCATCCTGTACACTACAACACAAGGATCACTTTATTAAAAAGAGTAAATGATTCAAAAGACTTTAAGAAGCCTGAAAGTCATAAAACTCTATCGGGAAAGACACCAAGGGGATAGGTTCAGTGGCAAGATATCTAACTGTGCAATGATTGTAGCATAATTTATGAGAGATTCTCAGTGCTGAATCGTAAGTATGTCAACAAGTTGTCCAAGCAGCCAAACACATGAAAACATTCTCCCAGATAGCAAACCAGGAAGGAAAAGCACTTTTAATGATCAAATCACTCTTCAAACATTTTACAGAGAACAAAATAAAGATTGAGACTGTCACAAGGGGTTAAGATATAACTGAAATATCATGAACAAATATTAATTTTAATTATTAAAACAGAATCTAGTTAAAAGAATCCAATACTGAAAATGTGTTGCTGGAAAAGCGCAGCAGGTCAGGCAGCATCCAAGGAGCAGGAGAATCGACATTTCAGGCATGAGCCCTTCCTGTTCCTTGGATGCTGCCTGACCTGCTGCGCTTTTCCAGCAACACATTTTCAGCTCTGATCTCCAGCATCTGCAGTCCTCACTTTCTCTAAAAGAATCCAATAATTAATCATAATGGAGACAAATAACAATATTGAACAATTACAACACTACTTTTCAGGGCTAGATCAGTTGTTCAACAGTAGTTATTACTCAGATGACTTCAAACTTTACTTGCATCTCTTTGAACTTTTAATTTTAATGGTGTTTCAAACAGTAATCCTAGGGGGAAACAGTGACAGTCTTGTCTGATCAAATGATTTCACTGATTGCCAACTCTGGCAATTCACCATCACAAACATTGCAAATCCCAGTTCAATATTTTGAGGGATGCCTGACAAACTTCAAAATCAGAAACAGATTTGTTAAGATAAGTGACTTTTGAACTTGTCTGCCTGTAGTTTTCATCAAGGATTTTATGCAACATGAGGTGAACTAATAAACACTTCCCCAAAATAATTTAATATATACTAGGGGCCTTTCATTTACGCATTTTGTTTCTATTCTTCAACAGTCCACAGTCCTGCTTTATGCCATGTTTAAAATGGGCTTGCTCAGGTCTCTAGTTACCGTGACAGCAACATAATTTACAACTGATTGCACAGCTTGAAAGACTGCAAGCTTTTTTCCCGCTAATATTATGGAAATCCATTAAAAATCCACACTACATCAGAAAATAGAAAGCAACCTTTGAAAGGGGGTCTTAAGCTTTTTAAAAAGAAATGTTCTTGAAGCTCGTTCTCTTGTAACAAGCCCAACAGAAGAATTTGCACATTAATGTGTTACTATTCTGCATGTAGTATTGTACACCATTTATTTAGCATTTTATATGGCAATATTCAAAGGGGGCAGGGTGTAAATTTGGAAGTGCAACACTTTGTAAAATATAACAAATTCTACTACTGGAAATCATTTGGCAATAGAGACATGTTTCAAGCTGTCAAAATATTTCTATTTTAACAAGAAAGCAATGGAAAGGTGTTAATTCTGTTTGGGAAATTAGCCAGCTACTCACCCTTGCTGTTCCCCTGTGTACTTCTATCAACATGATAACATTATTACACACCAAACATGTTGACCCTATCAACTTCAGGATTGCCTAATGATAAGATGATAAATAGTTCTGTGATGTTACTAATCAGCCACTATTGGAAGTTAACCTCCACAAGCAGACAGAAAGAAAGCTTAAGTGGTTAAAAGTAAAGGTTTGTTTTGCCTCAAAGCTGGCTTGAGAGGTTTTTGTGAATTCATCTAACTTCCCATTATTTAGTGGTATAAATCTCATCATAAATAAATATTAAACTTGGTGTTTATCTTCATTATAAGTCAACACTAATTACAAATCTCGCTGATTTTTTTTATTATAAAGGAAATATAATTTGTACAGCCCTATGTGAATGTGTCTGAATATAAACTTTCTGACTTCAGGAGCATATAGTTCATTTAAAGGAATTACTTTCAATGTCTTTCCACCCACAAGGAAGAGGAACTTAGGAGTTGTCTTCAGTCTAGGCCGTTGTGATACGGAATCTTAGAAGTCGCTTAAACAGTGACAGAAACCAAAGCCAAAGTACTGTGGACGCTGGAAATCTAAAACCTAGAAAAAGAAATGCTGGAGAAACTCAGCAGGTCAGGCAACATCTGTGGAGAGAAAAAGTATTTCAATTCTAATATGATTCTTCTTCAGAATTTTGACCCTAGTTAGTGCTTTCCCTCTAACCTCTATTTGAACCAAAGGATCAAAATTCAGAAGGGATAAAATTGTGCTTCGCTGCTCATCTTCCTATTTTTGTCTTTCGTATTATTCATAAAGGTGAGGGATATTATTGCTTTTTGTTTTGGAATTAAAGTACTTCTGTTTGAGCTACCAGATTGTTAGCTGCATAGCAAAGCTTCTTTTACCCTGCCCCAACTTTTGATGCACCAGTGTGAAATTATTTTATTCCCTGTGGCACCTCTGCCAGTTTCATGCCATATCAGCGACACTTACTTTGTTGTAGATCCTTGCCCTGAACAAACTCATTTGAAATGTTTACATTTCACATTGCACCCTCAGAGACAGGGGAGATACTGCTCTATTACCAGATCTGGATTTATGCTTCACATCATCAGTTTTTCCCTTCTAATCTCAGTAGAATGCATGATTCCACAATAAACTCTCCTAACACAAAATGGAGCTCACGGGGAATAGTGGTTGGGAAACTGTGGGCTGGGAGATAAATGGAAGATCAATGTATGTCAGCCAAGCTTTCTGAGCAGCAATCATTGCATGTGTTGCTTACTTACTCTTAGTTGCTCTGGAGATCAATCAATAAATCCTCACACCCTGAATCTTAAAGGATAAAGAACTTTTAGCTCATCTGTGGGAACTCAAATATTCCCTTTTGCTCTCATAAAGTTGCTGGTTTGTGTGATTCTGGTTGCTATCCTTGCAACTCAGCTTGCACTGGCACCAGATGCTTTCAGCTTCTTGTCTGAGCTCAGACAGTGACGAATCAGGTGAAATTTACAGGAATATGCTGGAAGTACAGTAGAGTGGGCCTAATTGTGTTGTTCATTCAAAGACCCAGCACAAATGTGATAGGCTAAATGGTCTCTATCTGCTCTGTAGGATTCTGTAATAATGCCAGTAGATATTACGCAATTGGTGCAATCATGGTAGAGTCTTATCCTGTCTCAAGCCCAATAACCATGTGTACCCATTTCCTGTGGAAGTGCCTGATTAATAACGTTGAAAAGCTGATTTCACCTCCCTATCTTAGAGGTGCTAGAGTTAAGTATGGTTTACTTTCTACTGATTCTTCCTTCAGCTGTTGTCATTAGAAAAAACAGCAACTAAAAGAAACACCAAATTTAAGCAGTATTCTTCTGATATGACATTTCTGGCTAAGAGTCTTGGCCACCAGAACTGCATCTTGGAAACAGTGATTTTCTGACTATTTTGATGACAGCACAGAAAACGTATCACCCGGGAGCTGACTTTCAGCTGTTGGTGAAGTTCTCTTTTGGCATGGCAGAGTCAAAACGTTATGCCTTTAATACCATACTGGCTAGCAAGTATTTGTTCGAGAAAGTCACCTCATACTTTGAGGTAAATATTCATTTTTAGTATTTGCCAGCAACATGGCAAGGATCACTTAGTCATTTTAGAGTGTATTGATCATGAAATGTACATTGGGCAGGTTGCATAATGACCTACTCTGCTTTAACAGTGAAGAGGAAATTTAGCTCCTTGTTTCTATACCACAGTTAGTTGTTTCTCCTGAAGGCAGTGTAGGCCCCCTACTAATGACACCTCCATCATTCAAAAGATGAATACTGCAAAAAATACCCTGAATGTAGTTGTTATCTCTGTTTATCTTTACAAAGAAACAGTCTGTTATATGTCGACTTTCCATTAACAGGACATGGCATGCATGTAAGGATCTCATCTTTGACTGCATCTAGTACTTCAATGTTTCTTCAGATCAATGTCTCTCCTTTATTTATTTCTTTCTGCAGTGACCACCGTCTGTTATAGTTCACTGGAGTAATGTTAAGACTATGAATCAGAACAAAGTTCACACGAAATGAGAGCTGACCACTTGCCCAGGACCCCAGGTGTGCAATATAGAGGCTTTTAATTACCTTCTTTCTGCTATTTCTTTTAATAGTCCTTTTACTGTGAACATTAAGGTGTTGATGTGGCTCCAGCTGCAGAGGGAACAACACTTGTCAATGTGCTGTAAAATGATCAGAAAGCTGGAGCTCAGATAAACCTTATGATGAATGGGTTTTGTGTGCTATTCCACTGAATTGAAGGCTTCCCAGGAAAGCCTGGAGTTATTGCCAAAAGGACGATGAGTTGTATTAAAGCCTTAAACAATATGATACAATGAGACTCAATGAAATACCACGTAAAAATAATCCAACCATTCACTATATTTCAGTTCCATATAAGACCAGGATTATAATGGCAGTCAATAATTGACAACACAACTGCCTTGACATTGTGGCAATAACCGTGGGACTACACCCTCCTCTGTTACCACAGTCCAGATTAGCATAAATTGGATAGATGTGATTTTTGCTTAATCATCACTGGCTGAGCTACAAAGAAAGGAACCTTTTTCCATCTTTGATTTAATATTTCAGATAATCAGAAACTGATGTGACTTGTACTTCAGAATTATCATATTGTGCAATCTTACATTATCCCCAATGGCTATCATGGAAAATCCAAATATTATTGCCTCTGTTAGTGTTGGTGCTTGAAGATAATTTTTTTTACTCTTGTTTGTTAATCGGTTACTTTGTTTATCATAGACAATATACACGTATGAAGGTGTGCTCCACAGAATAATGGTGTCATAGAGTAATTTTGCACGGATAATTTGTAAATTTGTCAGTTGGATATATATTTAAGGTTTTTCTTCAAGTAAGACACTTCTGCTGATGAAAGGGTGCTGACCTGAAGTAGTTCCTAATTTGTACCTGTGAAGCCATGTTCTATTCCCTGGAGATGTAGAGTCCGCCGAGTATCCAACAGATTTAATGGCGCTCCTGTGCACATGCCGTTATTATCATCAAGGTCATCCAGGAGTTAATAACTGTAACGGTAATAAAATCAGCCAGCGTGGCAGCAAAAAAATGGTTGAAAGGAAATTACGTGAGAAATTGTATTCTTTGAAAAAACAATTGACATTGGCAGAGACCATAAGAACATACGGGTCAGAGGCAGGAGTAGAGTAGGCCATTTGGACGCCCGTGTCTTGGTCTGCCATTTAATAAGATTATGACCATTCTGATTGTACCCTCTAAAGCCACATTTCTATGACAACCTTTCACATGCTTACTTACAAAAAGTCTATCTACTTTAATAATATTCAAATTTCTGTTTTCATTGCAGATATACTTAGCAAGTATATCCAAATATACTTGGCATTTCTGGAGAAATAATTTTAACTCATCTCTGTCATATAGGGTGGTCATTTATTCATGAATGATAACCTCTTACTTTAGATAATTCCACATGAGGAAACATTGTCTCCACATCCACCTGTGAAAACCCTTCAGGATCTTACATGTTTTAATCAAATCACGTTTTATTGTTTTTTTTAACTCCAGTAGATATAAGCTTAGCCTGGCCAACTTGTCGTATCTTTTTCTCATAAGACAATCTGCCAACTTTGAATGCCAGTCAAGCAAACTTTATCAGAACTGCCTGCAACCCATTGACATCATTTCCTAAATAAGGATATCAATACTGTGCACAGTCAGCCTCCCAACTTTGTAATCAGTTTCCCTCAAAATAAATAATAACACTCTATTAACTTTCCTAATTACTTGCTATATCTACATATCATATCTTTTGTGACTGATACACTCAGACATGCAGATCCCTTTGTATCCCAGAGTTTTGCAATCTCTAACCATGTAGAAAGTATGCTTCTTGTTATTCTTATCAAAATTTCACATTTTCCCAATTACTATCCATTTGTCAGATCTTTGGCCACTTTCTTAACCTATCAATCTCCCTTTGTAGTCCTCTGTCTCCTCTTCATCAATAAATTTAGCAAGCATATCATAAATTGGAAAAGGTCCTGTGGCACACCACTCATTCCATCTTACCAACCATAGAAAGACCCATTTATTCCCACCCTCTGTTCCCTTAAATCTAACCATGATCTATATGTATGTTACTTCCTGCAACATGAACCTTTATTTTCTTTAATCATCTTTGGTGCAGCACCCAGGTTCAATTCCAGCCTCAGGCGACTGTCTGCGTGGAGTTTGCACATTCTCCCCGTCTTTGTGTGGGTTTCCTCTGTGTGCTCCGATTTTCTCCCACAGTCCAAAGATGTGCAGTTCAGGTGAATTGGCCATGTTAAATTGCCCATAGCGTTAGGTGCATTAGTCAGAGGGAAACGGGTCTGGGTGGGTTACTCTTCGGAGGGTCGGTGTAGACTTCTTGGGCCGAAGGGTCTGTTTCCACACTGTAGGGAATCTAATCTTATCAAGTGCTTTCTGGAAATCTAAGTACAGTACATTGTTCAGTTCTCTTTTATCCACAGCATATGTCACTTCTTCAGAGCATTCCACATAATTTCTCTTTTACGAAACCATGTTGACTCTGCCTAATTACTTTGAATTTTTCAAAGTGCGCTCTGGAATTGTACATTTAAAAGTGTGCATGCTGGAATTGGGAACTGGTTTCTCTCAATATAGCATAACATATCATTGAATTCTGCATCCTATTTGTTGAAAAAAAAGTCTATAACTCTTTGAAAAATAGAGACTGCATTAAAAAGCTGTGAGATTTTCCTCAATAGTGATTCCCAGAGAAAAAGAAAACTGGTCACAAGTGTAAAGAAAATGCTTCAGTGAAGGTCCAGAGTCCAGACTCAATTAGTGAAACTTTATTGGCTTTACCTTTTTTAACTGCATCATATTTATGTTTAATATCTAATACTTTGTAAAGTTGCAATGCTTTATTGTATGCTTGGGGCATGTGTGCTTGGATGCATTCATGGGAAGTAGGACGTATTTATAATTTTTAACATTTTGTTGTTTTTACCTGATGGGCTTTAGCCATAAAACTAATTCCTTAACATGCTTAATGTAAGAATGCCTGTTCAGTTTAATTCTGACAAATTGCACATGGTTGAATACATACTGAATTGACAAATATATTAAAAATTCAATAATGTTGCAGTCAAATGAGTAAGAAAAGAGGAAAATCAATCTAGTCCTTTCATCTGAACATAGAAATATTTCAAAAATTAATACATACATTTCAGTGAAACTTGGAACACAGACAGGATATGGTTCAAGGAAGAACTGATTAACTTTTGGTGAAGATACAAATCTGAGTCCAAACATTACAGTTATTGTAAAGGATCCATGAACTTTGGGAAATAAAGGCAAATTACTTATTTTTAAAGTTGTATGTAATTTCATTTAGAATGACATTAGATTATACTATAATATTGTGGATCATCTCAGCTGTTGTGATGGAATTTATCACAGCTGTCAAAATGTATACAGAGTTTTTGGAACAGGTTATTGGATGTAGGTTGTCCTGAATCTTGTTCAGTGATAGAAGCTCGTAATAAAAAGATTCAGTTTTTCAGCTTTGGAGTTAAAGAGCATCAATCAGGCAGGGAAAAGCCTCAAGAAAGAGCCCTATAATTATTTTGATATTAAGTTAACTCAGCATGGTGGAAGTATATACTCTGTCGGGTGCCCTCTTCCCTTGTACTATTTAATGTATATACTGCACTATGAAAGTGAATTCAAAATACTGGATTTCTTGATACAAACTTTCTGATAATCAGATTGCAGCTTCTATGGAATTTGATTGGTATTGATTTCTTTTGTGTAAGGGTTGCTGATGTTTTGCTGTTTTCAATATATACTAATTTTGCTCTTTATGTATTATAATAATTCATTCCCATTCACCCTGCAGAGCATCTTTGGAGAATCCCTTTCACACAGTAGCTTTTATTATCTTTCTGATTAGAAATTAGCAACAAACAGTCATGCTCATGTCTGTATCAGTCCCCACTGATATTTTCCCGGTACAGATATTGTAAACTCATTAGAGTTATCTAGTTGCTTAGGTAAAAGTGAGGAACTGACATATGAGTAAGCATGGTGACTAGTGGAGGGAGCCATTACATTACATGTCTCATGTGAAGGTTAATATTTGTGATCTGGAATTATGAGATGTAGGTGTTTATACATACATGGTAAATAATGCATGGCATAAAGACTTCAACATTGTGCATTATGTGTGGTTTCGCACACACCACACTCCTATCTTTCACACAGTTTTCTCTATTTGTTCTTAGGAACCCAGGCATTACCAGTAAGCCTAGCATTTATTGTGCACCCCTAATTAAACCTGGATAAATAACAGCAAGGCACCTTCTTAAACTGCCCCAGTGCATATAGTGTACATACAGTCACAACCCTGTTCAGAAAAGAGTTATTATATCCCCAAGGTAGGGGAGTCCAAAACTAGGGGGCATAGGTTCAGGGTGAGAGATGAAAGATTTAAAAGGGACATAAGGGGCAAACTTTCCATGCAGAGGCTCATAAAATGAACTGCAGAGAAAGTGGTGGAGGTGGGTACAACTATAACATTTAAAAGATATCTAGATGGGTACTTGAATAGGAAGGGTTTAGAAATATATGGGCCAAATGCTGGCAAATGGGACTAGATTAATTTAGGATATCTGGTCGGCATGGATGAGTTGGACTAAGGGGTGTGTTTCTGTTCTGTATGGCTCTATGACGTTTTGACTCTAGGAACAGGATTTTGATCCAATCATAGTGAAGGAATGGCATTATGGTTCCAAGACAGAATAGTGCATGACTTGGAGCTGACAGTTTGGGATGGTTGTATCTCATGCATTTGTTGTCCCTGTTAACTGATTTCAGCCATGGCACTATTATAAGACAGTAGGCAGTTCCCCAAAGGAAAGGGAATAAAACTGTGGGTCTCTTTGAGCAACTACTGAGTGGATGCATTTGTTACCAGGTGGAGAACTGTGAATAGGTCAAGTAATATCTGTCTTTCTGGGGAATAATTCTGAGGAGAGAAAAGAATATAATGGAGAGAAGGGAAAAATTGAATAACTAAAATATCGCAGATGTTGGGATCTTAAATAAAAAACAGCAAGTGCTGCTGGAATTCAGCAGATCTGGCAGCATCTGGGAAGCAAGTTAATCCAGAGAATGATATGTTGGATGCAAAAGCAGTGGAAAGAATGAGCTATCTCACAAAGTTGTTGTTTACAAACTTTGTTATGCTGTGTCATATCAAATATCCGATATACCTTTAAGGGACATGTTCACAATCTCATTGCATGTGACCTAACGGTATAAAGCTCCCAATATTCATCCACTGAGCTCTGTTCTCTTGCAGCATGACATGCTGAGGGAAATGTTCTACAGTACACCCAACTTGCTTACCTTGAGCCCAGAGATGCAAGTGCCTGTGATTGTAGTGTATATTGGTAGACACCAGAGAAAAGTTCATTGAATTATTCCATACTATATGACCCACAATATTTATCAAAGTGGAGCAAATATGAGTATCACAAACAGAAGAGTTGCGGATCATCAATCCATCTTGTCACATCATGTCAGTACCTGACCGCATTCTAACTGAACCAATTTAAAGTCTTGCATGTTTATTGTAATTATTCATATTAAAGGGTAGGATACACTTTTAAAAGCAAAGGAAAAATCCTCTAAGTTGGAGATGCAGCATAAAATATTACAAGTTGGAGATGCAGCATAATAATGCTTTAATCATGGGATATGAAGAGTGTGGTGCTGGAAAAGCACAGCTGGTCAGGCAACATCCGAGGAGCAGGAGAATTGACATTCCAAGCATAAGCTCTTCATCAGAAAATTACAGACTACATAGTCTGCAAATCCTGATGAAGAACTTATGCTCGAAATGTCGACTCTCCTGCTCCTCAGATGTTGCCTGACCAGCTGTGCTTTTCCAGCACTACACTCTTCGATTCTGACCTCCAGCATCTGCAGTCCTCACTTTCTCCTAGTTTAATCATGGGAGGGTGGAGCTCAAATTAGGAGGTTCAAGGCTTTTTATGGGGGTCAGCACAGTACTGAAAGTTTCGGCTACTTTACTGTCTACATTTAATGGAACAACAAAGGTTAATGTAAAGCGATTTCTCAAGCATAGATTTGATGCATTACTGAAAGGTTAGACTGACTTGAGAGTGTGGGTTATTTGCTGGCGTGGCTGACAGATAATAATATTGTCTTTGACTGATTCGCCTACACTGTGCAGAAACTTGTGCTTCTTTTCTCGGTGCTGTGTCAGGCAGCTTTTGCTTTAAGATACACTCAGGCCAAGAAACTGCCACCCACTCAGTGCTTTGCTATTTGAGTGCTTTCTCTCTAATGTCCACAGCTGTCATGGTTTTATTCGATTTGGCAGTGCTGCAAAGTGTCTTTTAATTAACTGTTAATTTTTGTCGCATGAGCCAGTCTGACTGAACCCTATTATAACACATTGTGCCATCAGGCATTGAGCATTGAGCCATAGTTTTGTAGAATCGTTTATCATTGGCAACATGTTACAGCCATTAAACATGGTAGGTAATGTTAAATGGTGGATGGGTTCTAATATAACTTTTTTTTGCCAAGTCTTTCTGTTTCTAGGTGCTTATTTCCAAATGTTTGATTTCCAGTTGGCAACACATATGAACAGACTGCAGACTCACCTATGGCTTTAAATGTTGCTTCATTTGTTGGCTCTCTCAGTGCATGCTTTGTAATACTTGTTCCCACTGCACACACACTTTATGCAAAAAGCAGGTCTTTCCCATTTGTATACACTACAGGCCTTCGTAATGGAAGATACCAGTAGCATACTTGAATGTCAAGAGGGTCATAGGGCAGTGGTGAGTGTAGTGGCCTCCACTAAGGTGCTGGGGAAGTTGAAAGGTCTGAATGTGGATAAATCACCTGGACCAGATAGATTATACCCAGGGTTTTGAAAAGACAACTGAGGAGATTGTGGAGGTATTGATGATGATCTTTCAGGAATCATTGAACTCAGAGTGTTTTTTAAAATCTGCTATTCATTCACAGGATGTGGGTGTTACTGACTAAGCCTGCATATATTACCCATCCCAAATTGCCCAGAGAGTGTATAGAGTCAACCACACTACTGTGGATCTGGAGTCACATGTAGACCCCACCAGGTAAGGATGGCAGTTGCATTAGGTGAACTAGATGCTCAACAAGCATCAGTGAATTTATGGTTATCTTTTACACTCTTAATTCCAGATTTTTATTGAATTCAAATTCCACCATCTGCCAAAGCAGGATTCGAACTCAGGTCTCCTGAACATTACCTGGGTCTCTGTGTTAATAGTCCAGTGAAAATAGTCCACTAGGCCATGATCTCTCAAAGGATTAGAAAATGGCTCAAGTTTAAGAAATAAGAGTAGCAGACGATGGGAAATTACAGGTCAGTTAACCTGACCTCCATTGTTGGTAAGATTTTACAGTCCATTGTTAAAGATGAGAGTGCTTAGAAATGCAAGTTAAAATAGAGCTGAGTTAGCATGGCTTTGTCAAGGAGAAGTCATATCTAACAAATCTATTAGAATTCTTTGAGGAAGCAATGAGAAAGTTAGACAAAGGAGAGCCAGTGGACTAATCTATTTGGATTTCCAGGAGGCCTTTGACAAGATGGCACATGGCAGCTGCTAAATCAGATAAGAGCCCATGGAGTTAGGGACAAGGCATTAACATAGATAGAAGATTAGCTGACTGGTAGAAGGCAGAGAATATGGATAAAGGAGTCTTTTTCAGGATGGTAGCCAGTGACTAATGGAGTTTTGTAAGGATCAGTGTTGATACCATAATTATTCAGATGTACTCAGGGCATTGTTGCTATATTTGCAGATGATGCAAAGATAGATGGAGGTAGTGTTGAGGAAATGGGAAGGCTGCAGAAAGTAACAGACAGACTTGGAGAGTTGGTAAACAAGTGGCAGATGGATTACAATGTGGGAAGATTGTACTTTGGTTGGAAGAATAATAGTCTCAACTATTTTCTAAGTGAGGAAAAGCTTTGGAAATGTAAAGCACAAAGGAATTTAGGAATCCTACTTCAAGATTCTCATAAGATGCACATGCAGGTTGAGTTGGCAGTTAGGAAGGCAAATGCAATGTTGGCATTCATTTTAACATGATTGAATGGTTGAGCAGCCTTAAATAGCCAAATGGCCTAATTTTGCTCCTATATCTTATGGTATTATACATCATTGGCTCTGCTTCAGATCAGGAAAACCACAAACATTGAAGCAGATCAGTGTCAGAATCTAGAGGGTATCAACTTTGGAAGCCATGTTGTTAAGTTAAGCCTTGTCTGCTGTTCTCCCAGGCAATGGGAAAAGTCAGATGGAAAACGACATTTGAATTACAGCAATTTTGTCCCCATCCATCCTGCTGACTCAAGGTGGGACACTTCCCAGAATGTTTAATGGATTATAATTGAGAATGTGAGAAGTGGAGAGCAGGCCATATTACCATCAAGTGTTGAGCCAGCAATTAGGATGATAACCTTAGTGGATCTTTTCTCTCTGTGGCACAAAGATACCAGCACCAATTGCAAGGCAGACTGGTAAGCCAGTTAGTCAGAGAGTAGACTCAGCACCTTGGGGTCCATACAGCTCAGCTACCAGATAGAATGTCTTTACAAATGAGGCATTGAAGAAACTGGTTCATGGTTTTATGGATTGGTCTGAGCATCTATAGTGAATAATTCATACAAGTGATATTTGAATATTCTCACAGTATGAAACAGTGGAGAAGACATAACGTTTTATGTGGACTATATTGAGTTCCATGACTGACTGAGTATACAATTGAGTGAAGTCAAAATGCATTTAGTCCTGTGCTTCTTATCCTTGCATAAAATTACAATAGACATTCCTGATCAAACAGCCTTTCCATTTCTCATTTCCCCTCCTAAAACATTGGGGTGAATTTTATAGAGACAGGGGCTGTATTACTTGATGTCCTGGTAGAAGTGTCAGTCTTGAGCCAAACATCAGTTTCCCTGCAGAGGTAGCAGGTGAGGGGCAGGTGAGGGGAACAGCCTGTGGGACATCTGCATCTGCTCCTCAGGAAAAGGATAGATATCCATGAGAGCAGCCAGCCAATCAGATTCACTGGCAGCTGAGTCACTTCCCGCCCAGCAGCCAAAGCACTCAGTAGTCACTGCTCCTGATTCTACAAGTAATCTCTTGTAGAAGGATGATTGTGGATGCCAACTGAAAGGAAAGTCTGGGATTTTTGGTTAAACAGAGATTAAGAAGCCTAAATGGGGTCTAAGTAAAGAGGATGTGGGGTTTGGTTTCTGGCGATCAAGTGAAAAGACTCAAAGAGGGGCCATCCTAAGGGGGAGGTTTCTTTCCCCCCGGAATGCTGACAGCAGGGGATTTACCAATGAATATCAAAGGGAGACAATTTCTTGTTTCAGCTGAACATCGCCTGACACTTGTGGTAGTGTCTGTTGCTATCTATCAGTCAGTTATCAATCTGGGAAGTGATAGTGTAATGGTAATGTCACTGGGTTAGTAAATTGGCTGCCTTCTTCCCTACATTACAACAGTAACTACACTTCAAAAGTATCTGATTGGCTGTAAATTGCTTTGGGATGCACTGGAGTCTTGAAAGGGGTAATATAAATGTCTTTCTTGAGTTACCTGAGAAACATCCTTGTAGAGAATCTTAATTTGTTGGAAAATGTTACATTTAACACAACTTTGTTATAGAATTATAATTAATATTACTTTACTGAATTTGGTTAGTGAGTATGTATTGGTCAAGAGAAAAAGTGGATCTGATTTATATTACAATAGGTTTGGAGGCGCACTGATAGATACAGAGTTAGACAGCTACCAATTAATTGCAACTGCAGTTAATGCTGCGAGTGTTTGCAAGTGAACACATCCAGCTTTTTACAACATGGAGGCAGCAAATGAGACACGAGACAGAATTTCTGGAACCAGGCTGTTGTATATACAACAGCCCAGAGGCTATCCCGTCGTGCATCCGCTAGCCATTCACAAGTTAATGTGACTATTTGTCTTAGAGCAAGCCTGAAGGAAATTTATTGCAGTGTGTGATAGCTACAGGCAAATACTAATAAAATGCATTTTGCTGCAATTTGTTTAATTGGCCACAGAAGAAAAGCTCACATGTTAACTTCACTTCCTGTCATCCCCTGCCCACTTCACA